>NW_004797382.1:452124-456604 GCF_000002075.1 Aplysia californica | reverse complement strand
TAAAAAAAGGGGGGGGGGGAGAAGAATTTTTTTAAAAATAAAAAAGAAGAATAAAAAAGAAGGAAAAATAAGCCCCTCCCCGTTTGTTGATGCTAGTTTTTTTAAACGGTGGTGAGAACCAGATTACATCACAGAAAAAAAATACAAGGGTGTATGTTTTTGTGTGTTTTTGACTGAACCAAGACATACTTCTGCCGCCCGAAACTGTGTATGTGTTTTTTACCCCGCCCATTCCCACATCTGTTAGCACCGTTGTCGGTCGGCGAAATGCGATACCAGGTTCAAGGGAGTCGCAAAACAAGTTAGGGGGACTCGGAATTATGTGTAAATTGTGTGTCAAATTCCTCTCCCGTCCGTTATGTCGGGAGTGAGCCGGCTCATTGGGTCACCTGCTGCATGCCGACGAAAGATGCTTTTCTGATGTACCCGCGATGATCTCTCCTTGCGTGGTGCTCACGTGGAGGTAATTAGCGGCCGCTCCCACCAGTCTTCGCTCACGCCACGGCATGTTTCTGGTAGGCAACACGTACACATGACATACGGGTGCTCAGGCTTCGCTCATGCCACGTCGTGTTTCAGGTACGTACATACGGAGTTGGTGAGTGGGTGGTTGGAGGGTGTTCAGTCTTCACTCATGCCACGGCGTGTTTCAGGTACGTACATACGGAGTTGGTGAGTGGGTGGTTGGAGGGTGCTCAGGCTTCGCTCATGCCACGGCGTGTTTCTGGAAGGCAACACGTACACACATATGGAGTTGGTGAGTGGGTGGTTGGAGGGTGCTCAGTCTTTGCTCACTCCACGGGGTGTTTCTGGTACACGTACATAATATGTATACAGAGTTGGTGAGTGGGTGGCTTGCGGGTATTCAGTCTTCGCTCATGCCACGGCATATTTGAGGTACTTTAAAAAATTATGTTTCTCCTTTTTCTTTGTGCTCTCTTCAAATCGTCACCGTAATCTTACTGGGAGCAGTTGCGAGCGCCGTAAAACCTCTACAACCCCCCCCCCCCCCCCCCCCAACAAATCTTACATTTTCTTTATTTGTTGTTTTAACCGTTAGTTATACTGTTTCTCTTTGTGCGTTTTACTTTTAGATAAAATTATTATAAATAATTATATTTATTAATTGGTAACATCTAGCTTTGGCATCCGCAAAATACAACATTATGGAACCTGTGTTCAGGATTCGAATTCTCGAGTACTCATTATATTGTTTCTATAATTACCTGGACCTGGACTCGAGTCTGAACTACTGGATTCGCACAGGCCAACTCTCGTGTCACCCGGGGCAGTGGGCTCAAAGTCTGTCTCCCGAGATCTCATTGTTCATTCCGCGCGTGCAGGAAACTGCTCACGTAGCCTGCCTATTGTGCCTGTCTACAGTTGGCAGCCAGATAGATAGACTCCCTGACCCCATTCTTACGTGTGTTTCTACTTTTTGTTTCTCTCTCTCTCTCTCTCTCTCTCTCTCTCTCTCTCTCTCTCTCTTTCTCTCTCTCTCTCTCTCTCTCTCTCTCTGTCTGTTGGACTCTGACCCTTCTCATCCCCCCTTACCCCGTCTCTCAACAACCCCGCCCCCCTTTTTGCTATTTCACTCTTTCTTTCATTTTTCATATTTCATCCCCACCTCCTCCCTTTTTTTCCTCTACTCTCTTTGACTTTCGTATTTCCTCTCTGTTGATATATGTACTGAATGTATTTTAGGCATAACATCACGCCCATACAAAAACTGTTTCACTTGATATCATCATAGCTATGCTTGGCTGCTCGATTCAAGACCGCCTTCAATAACGCACAATCGTACAGAACAATGCAGCAATATTATGGCATGACACATCGAGTTTCTCGTTCGATAGATGCGGAAAGTGTTGGGTCAAATCTAACCGTCATTTTGGATTGATTCGGCATCGACTCTTTCCGGCAATGTAACACATTTCGCACAAACTATCACTTAGAAAATGTCACAAAGAAAATGCTATAGCATTTGGACAATCTGAGTTGTATTTTCTCAATCGCTTTCAGTATTGACCCGCAGTTTTGAAGGTTCAAACGTCGAGAGCGTTTGTCGTAGTGTGTGAGAGACAGTTTGACCTGGCTGAGGTCGCAGGTCGATGTTCACGATCACAGCGTGTAGACGAGAAACAAAGAAAAATGTTCCTGTGCTGGCATTTGAGGCGGAGTAGCCTGAGGTGAACTGGTCGCTTTTAAGCACAAGGGGGCTATCCCGAAAAAAGCTGTTTAAGTAAATCAAAGGTAACGTTTTTGCCCCTTGTTCAATTTCTTTAAAACACAAAGAGAGATTTCTCTATAACCAAAGAAATACACACACCAATGAAACCAAACGTCTTCTACAGGTAGAGCAATGCCCACTTTTGGTGCAGGTCAAGATTTCTGGGAAACCCCGAAATCTGGGTTAGCCTGCTTGTCCTGAAAAGCAACTAACTCAGTTTGAAAAAGAAGTGGAGGAGTAGAAGGGGTATAAGGAAGGGAGGGGGAGGAAGGGAGGTGGTGGTGGAGGAGGAGGAGAACAAGGAGAAAAGAAGGAGGAGGAGGAAGAAGACGAAGTGGAAGAGAAGGAGGAGGATGAGAAGAAGAAGAAGAAGAGGTTGGGGAGCAAGGAGGATGACGAGGTAAGAAGGAGGAAGAAAAAAAAGGTGGAGCAAGAGAAGAGGAGGAGGAGAAGATGAATAGGAGAAGAACGTCGTGAGTGGGAAAAGTACACATTTTATCCTATGACGAAGACATTGTTCTCGTGAGCTGAACACGTAACCGCAAACTTCAAGTTGAGTTGTCACACTAAATGGCACAAACCGATGACAACAGAATCGTAAAATCGCATCTCGTCTGCACTCGCTCGTCTAGCCAGGTCCTGACCTCGACTGTCAGTTCCCCGCATTTAATGGTACTCACCCGGGCTCAAGGTCACGCCTGCGGAACCCATTCCATGCCCATAACGTTGTTAAACAGATAGCCCAACCCGAGAACACTGCTCACCCCAGCGCGCGTGGGATCCCATCTGCATAACTAGGTGCTAAGAAGGTTAGTTGGTCCAGTGAAATTCCCCTTCCTTAACCGCTGCGCGACGCGTTTGATGTGGTTTGTGCCAGAGTGTGGTAACGGGTATTTTGGTTTTTCAGTGGCGAGATAAACGAAACTTAAGTCAATAACTAAGTTCGAGTCGTATTGAAGAGAATCATATTAAATTTCTTGTATCATCTTGGAGCATTACTTTAAACTGTGAGAGATTTTGTACTCCTGGCGTGAAATAATTTGAAGTAATTTCGTCAAACTGTAAACACACTGAACAATAATTGTGTGCGCTGCATTATCTACTGAAAAGACATTGCTCGAGGTGTTGGTTGCACCAGGGAAAAGTGACTTTGACGTCATTCTCTGGTGTTGAAATTTCAAATAAACTAGACGAGGTAATGTGTGTATTTCGTCTTGCTTTTTGATAAGTAGATTTCTGTCAACTCACCGGCGAGTGGAGTTCTTTCCTTTATTTCATTTTTCAGATAACCCCAAAATAAGATTTCAGCACACAGGTATACCAAAAAACATTTATTATCAGGTTTCACTCTCAATCCTGGAGTGCTTGGAACAGAAATAGACTGAGCCAAAGATAAAAAGACAGCAGCAAAAAAACAAAAAACAACCCAATGTCAGGAGACTTCTTCCATGTATCCAAGCAAAAGCGAGAGAGACAAAACAAACGAAGACGAAACAAACAAAGACAAAACAAACCCTTTTACTGCCTATGATCAGAAAGAGCTAGCAGACACAAGAAGACTTTTTAAGGGGAAATTGTTTTAAAATGCTACAAGCGCAGTTGCAAGTCTACAGAGAGTGTTTTCATTCATCCTTTTAACTTCTTCTGAAAGCTGAGGAAAAAAAATCGAAAACACTGAGTATCAATACAATAATATTATCAACGCCATCAAGACGAAGTATTTGCAGGGCACAGTCGCTGCTTTCCGAACCTCTGGTATTGATAGAAAGTCATGACACTTACTTGATAGATCACGCTATTTTTAATTTTTAAAAATTCGTAAGTGTGTTACGGCGCTCGCAAATGCATAAGGTCATATGAGCGCACGGGACACACCAATGAGTAGTAGTAGAAAGGCTGCAGAAAGAGTCAGGAGCCCAGAGGAGGGGGCAAAGGAAGTGAGGGGGTAGGAGCAGAAAATGGAGACGAAATCAGCAGATCACGCTATGAAAAGTAGCCGTAGTGTTGTGTAGCTTCTAGGATGTATTCGCCAGAGACCAGGTTTTTCCACACACATCACGCCACATGTAGAAGCGGTGTGGTCGCGTGTTCAGCATTAATCTCATCTGCCTGGCCAGAAAGTCTTAGTGGCTAGTGGCTGCTAGTGGGGGTGAGCTTAGAGGTGTGCGTGGAGGGGTGTTGGTGTGGGTGTGGGTGTGGGTGGGTGTGTGTGTGTGTGTGTGTGTGTGTTTGTGTGTGTGTGTGTGTGTG
>NW_004797382.1:448557-450380 GCF_000002075.1 Aplysia californica | reverse complement strand
AATATTATTGGTTTTTTTACTTTTATTATTATGCGTCTGGATACAGGATCTTGAGAACGAAAATTGGTAAAAATTAACTCCACCCACTGCCCCTCCTTCCCCTTCCTGGTCCATACCGTCCACCCTTTCTTTAAAGAAATAAAACGCGTCATTCACAATAAATGACATCACAGCAACCTTAATGTAGCTCCCCGGGAAGTGGAGACGCTGAATCTGCCTACTGGGTCAAGAATGTTCCAAATATAGAAGGGGTGTTTCGAAGGAGATTGGGGGGGGGGGGGAGGAGAGAGGTTTACTTTTGCACCCCCAAAAGGGAAGCAGAAAAGAGGAGAAGAGAGGCGTAGCTTTCATCATCGACTGGATTTGCAGACGACAGACTTCCTGGCATTCGCCCGCCACAACAAGAGCAATGGCAGAGAGCCCAGGGGAACTAACTGCGCGGAGATTAATTAAGTCACGGAATCACGGCCCGTCACTCTGGCGAGCTCGCCTCTGTCGGAGCCGGAAACATTGGACAGAATATCACGTGACCTCTCCCGAGCACGATATCACAACTTCCGCCCGGGTTTATGGGGCAATAGTTTTCAAACTTTCCGCGATCGCTGACGGTTAGAATGACTCGGGCTTTGCGTGTGTGCGGTTATTTGTTGCTGCTTTTCTTTTTTAAAATAATTTTGCTTCCAGACTGACTGTCTTCTTTATGTTTGTTACTTCTTGTAAATCATTAGCGTCTTACTTTCTTACGTAATAAGCTGTTTGTTGGGGAGGTTTTCGGGTTGGGGGGGGAGCTGTTTTTGTTTTGTTCTGTTTAGTTTTTGAGTTCATTTCTCTCAATGTTTTTTTTTTTTCAATCTTTTGAAAGTAAAGATTTTCTTGCGGTTTCGTCTTTGATATTATAATTTTACCTTTTTGATTTCTACCTATAACATGTTTATAGATACATGTAGTTAGTTAAAGATATTTGGTTTGTTTGCCCTCAGTTGTCTTCTACTCCTTCTTTTTTTTCTTCTTGTTATGTTTTCGTCTTTTGTTTTTGTCAATTACGTTTTTACTTCTTTATGTTTTTAGGGCAAGTGGACGAAACGTTTAAAAAAAGACCCCTCAAAAGAGAGAAAAGAAAAAATAATCACGGATATAACTAGGAAACAAATTTTAAAAAAGGGAGAACATGCACCGACTGGCAAGAGAGACACAGAGAGAGATTGATAGATAGATAGAGATATAGACAGAGAGAGATAGAGAGAGAGAGAGAGAGAGAGAGAGAGAGAGAGAGAGAGAGAGAGAGAGAGACAGAGAGAGAGAGAGAGAGAGAGAGAGGGAGAGAGAGAGAGGGGTGAGAGAGGGAAGGTAGGGGAGGAGGGATGAGGGAGGAGGCAGACGGAGAGTCCAGTAACGCATACGTAAGGTAGGATATGGGTAGAGGAGGGGCTTCAGAAAGTAGTGCACTGATTACATGACGTCAATGTTATTACATTTCATTAAATGAAAAAAAAAGGGGGGGGGGGGAATGAGGCACTCTTTATTCTGTAGATATCATGTTAGGCATTGTGGTGCGAAGGAGCGTGTTCAAATCCACAAAAAAGGTTTGAGGTTAGCTGTTTGGGGAATGTTGAGGGCTGTCTGCATACTTGTCTTTGTCTTATCGGAAATGGTCGTTGAAACAGGACACATCTACTCTTAAATATACTGTACTTTGTTGTGTTGAAAGTGACGTAAAACCAGCTTCATAGCTCACCTTTCACCTGTCAGCGGTATCGTTGTCGGTGTAGACATTACCATTATTATCATTATTATTATTTTTTTTTTGGTTATTATTATTATTA
>NW_004797382.1:441028-443124 GCF_000002075.1 Aplysia californica | reverse complement strand
AAATAGTGATGGTAGGGGTGGTGTGGTGGAGTTTGGGATTGGGGGAGAGGTGAGGGGAGATGAGGTATTCATTTACAGAACTGCAGGGCGGAAAGGGGGTTGAGGTTGGGTTGGGGGAAGGTATTTATTTACAGAACAGAGAATTTAGGGAGGGGGGGGGCAAAATACAAGAATCACAAATCTGAGTGTGAGATGGGCGAATGAACAACGAGACGTTCTTACGTTCTTATTGATAAAGTAGAGCGGCCGGTGGGTGGGAGATCTGAGGCCAGGAACGTTCTAGATCTACACGACTGTCAACATGTTATGACCTAAATCCTCAGTAACCATCAACTTTCTCTATTTCCATGTATCATCGAGACGAAAAAATTATTCATCATCGTTTTCTCTTTATTTATTTTTAAAGATTTCTTTCTTATTGCGATAACGTAACTGCAGCAAATTCGATCGAGCCAACCCAACACAGTCTCCTGATTTTGGATTCTCTTTTTTCGTCATTTTATCTCAAAACTGACTCAGATCAACTCAACATCAGAATAATAAACTCGAGTTTGATCAACAGAGCATAAATGAAGTCGACTCAAAAGTAGTTTAAACTCAACTCAATCTGTCATAAGTCATTAGACTTAAGTCAACTCAACATAGGACCTCAGTTTAGTCAAAATTACAACTATCTCAAGTCAACTCAACATTAGGCTTCCTTAAAGTCAAAATTAGCATTCCCTCAAGTCAACTCAACGGGATTTATATCGAGTCAAGTCAACATCAGACTTAAATCGAGTTACTTCAACTTCAACAGTAAACCTTACTCAAGTCAAATCAACAAAAATGATAATAATTCCAGTCAAGTCAACATTAATATTCCAGCTCCAGTCAGCTAAACATTAGACTTAAGCCAAGTCAACAAAAGGTAACTCATGTAAACTAATTAATACTTTAGCCCAATTCGACTTGTGAGTGGTTGGCGGGTGCTCTGGTGTGGCTTGCTCCTTCTTTTCGGTCCAACGTCTATCACCTTTATCTCTCCTTCTCCTTTTTTTTTGGCGTTTGTTACTCTCTTGTAACACTTCTAATCTTCGGCACTTATATGATGAACTGTGTTGTAAGTGTCGTAAAGCTCTTACTAAAACTAGCATAAACAAGTCAACTCAACTTTAGATTTAAGTCTAGTCAATTCAAAGTAACTCAAGTAAACTCCAACTCAAGTCAACTCATCAATATTCAATCTCAAGTCAACTCAACATTAGACTGAAGTCCAGTCAACTCAAAGTATTTGAAGTAAACGCCAACTCAAGTCAACACAACATTAGACTGAAGTCTAGTCAACTCAAAGTATTTGAAGTAAATGCCAACTCAAGTCAACTCAATATTAGACTTAAGTGTAGTCAGCTCAAAATATGTGAAGTAAACTCCAACTCAAGTCAACTCAATATCAGACCTCACTGGAGTCTCATTCTCACACTGTCCCCAGCCAAGTCATGGTCCGTCCTGTTGCGTCAGTTCAGCCAATCTTGAGCTCTGTCTTGGCCAGTATAGGTGAGCCGTGCGGGGCGAGGGAGGCAGCCAGGTGAGCAGAGACCGGGTGTAGGCCAGGGATGGCCGGACAGTAACACGGCTTGCTGGACATAGACAGGCCTGGCAGTACGGCCGGCTCGTTCAGGTGTTGTAGTTGTTGTAGTTGTTGTAGTTGTTGTAGCGAGCGGTGGAGGGCGGCGGCTGCGGCGGCGGATGAGGAAGTCTCCAGGCCCAGAGGGAGGCTCGGAAAGGCGGCCGGAAGTAGGGCGGGCCCCGGAAGTGACGCGGTGGAGGCGGGGTCGAGGAGGCGTGGCACGGGCTTGTGGAAGGCTGTGTGCTGTTGGGAGAGAGAGCTCAGCAGTTCCGCGGGTCGGGAGCTCATCAACTGTTGTTGTTGCTGTTGCTGCTGCTTCTGTAAATGCTGTTGTTGATGCTGTTGTTGCTGCTGCTGCTGTTGTTGTTGCTTTTGATGCTCTGCTTTGAGAATGTCAGTAGCGGAAAGCGGGCTTGAGGAAGGAACTTGGAAGGCCGATGACAACGGGGACTGAAGGGAGAGAGGGAGCTGGTGGTGGTGGGGGTGG
>NW_004797382.1:438290-439565 GCF_000002075.1 Aplysia californica | reverse complement strand
ATATATATATACACATGTACATATATACACGTACATATATACATATACATATACACATCCACATCCACACACATGCACATACATACACATACACATACACATACACACACAAACATATTATACACACACATGCACACATGCACAAACACACGAACACACACACACAAACACACACACTCACCAGGTTCATTGACAGAGAAAACGATAATGATAATGGTGAGAATATTAATAATGCTGATGGTGATGATAATGATAAAGATAATGATAATGATAACGATAACGATACGATAATGATAATGATAATGGATCATCCTTATTGTCCCTTTAGTCTCCCAGCCACAACAGCGTGTCAAAAGACGACGCGAAACATTATCTTCTTTTTATTGTTGTTTTTCTTTCTTTCTTCATTCTTTTTTCCCCCGTCCCTTGCCAGTCAACCTTGTGGAACGTCACAAGAACCTTCAAGCACTCGTTGAGAAATTAAAAATTGAAGGCAGATCTCGCTTCACTGGCCTGCTCTGGGGGCGAAGACTGGCAATGTACAAGTTGATCGCTCTTGATAACGTTGTACGGTTATTTAACCCCTTCACTGCTACGGCGACGTAGGGCTTACGTCTCCTATGTGTGCTTAGAGTGACTACATTTAACCCTTTTTCTGCCCGGCCCGAGTCTACCTTTCTGCTTGGACTATACGACTAAGCGAACTTTTTTGCTATACCCCGTATATCCAATCTCCCTCCCACCTTCCACTGTTCCGTCTCCCCTCATCCCTATCCCACACCAACACACCCTCCATTCCCCCAACCCTCCTCCCAACCCCTTGCTCCCAACCCTTCTCCCAACCCCTTGCTCCCAAACCAACCCTCCTCCCAACCCCTTGCTCCCAACCCCAAACCCATACCCTCTGTTCCCTTCTACCATTCCTCCAACCTCCCCCAACCCGCACCAAACGTCCTCCCACTCCCTACCCCCAAACCCTTCCCCCATTGCCCCCCTTAACTCATTAACTGTTACTCCCCCATTGCCCACAGTTGGCAGTACCGACGTCTCAGTCAAAACGTCACTGGCTATGGTACTACCACTGCCGTGCCCACAAGGAGCACTAAAATTAATCAGAAAGATTTGCTAGAGCAAATGCTTAAGTTTATTGAAATTTAATATGGCTTTAAAGATAAATAAATTTGTTCATTTTTATGGGTTTGTTCATTTGCAAACGCCATGTGTAATCACAGTAGGATAATTCCAATTGACTACTTTTTGCGACGAAACCCAAGC
>NW_004797382.1:435461-437717 GCF_000002075.1 Aplysia californica | reverse complement strand
GAGAGATAAAGACGATAGTTGTTTAATAGGAAAGAAGGAGCAAACCACACCAGAGCACCCGCCAACCACCCATGACGATAGATCTGCCAAAAATCTAAAATCAAAGTAAAAAGTAGTCTACAATTAATGATATTTTCCTCTATAAATTAAGATTTATGGAACGCGCTTTTTGTCGAAGATTTGCCTTATCACCCAATTCTCGGGCCAAGCAGTGAAAGGGTTAAGCCAGATGTGAGACCTTATGATTTAACGTCCGTCCCCGATAGAACCGGGCCTAATTGAGCCAGGCGTGGAATTACTTCGTGTTAAAAGAAAATCTTTCTCTGAGGTTACAATGTTGGGCAGAGCAGAGTCTCGAGCCCCCGACCCGCAGTCTCACAATTGGTCGCTTCTATGCACAAGTGAGCTATCCCGAAAAATGCTGTTTTGAGAAAATCGAAGGTAAAGTTTTTGTCCCTTCTTCAAGTTCTTTAAAAGACAAGGAGAGTTTTCTCTATAACCAAACAAAAATACACATCAATGAAACCAAACTTCTCCTATAGGTAGAGCAATACCCACTTTTGATGTAGGTCAAGTTTTCTGGAAACCCCCGAATTCTGGGTTAGCCCGCTTATCCTTAAAAGCGACCAATTACGAGTCTGGTAGCCTAACCACTAGACTACCGATGATGTCACCTTTAGAGGCGGACTCCAGGGATATTTTAAAGATTTTCTGAAAACAATTTGTCTTTTTGCTGTTGTTTCTTTTTAATTGTATTTGGGTTTTTTATGTGTTTTTGTTTGGGGGGGGGGGGGGGACAAATATCTGTTACGGCGCCGATGTTGTTCTCTGTCTTTTCACAAAACAAAACTAAAGTGCAGTCTCTTCTACTGTCTAAAGTATGAGTGGGTTTAACGCCCTTACCAACCCTATTAAGTTGTTTAGGAAGCGGGACTTTTAAAACCAATCTCAATAGGATCTAGCTAAAAACTCCACTACACGACCCGGGTATAAGAACAGCCAGTCTGGGATTCGAACCTCGGTCACCCTATCAGCATGATACCAGCTATCAGAGCGCTCGCTTATATCCCCTTAAAGAAAAAATTGGCAACAAGTATTCGCTGAGCTCCCCGACTTGGTCACACCTAGTACATTAGTGGCGCATTTTCTTCCACTGTGGCGTCATTTGGGTGGAGAATGGGCCTAATATCAGTCATTCAGTTTGGGAGAAGAAAAAAACAATAACAAATAAACGAAAAAAAAGGAGGGGACAAAGAAAAAGGAAGTAGGACTTACGAGAAATGCCCATCACCTAACCACAGACAGAATTCGAACCCCCCACCCCACCCCACCCCACCCTCAAATCTTACCCCTATTTCCTTAATGAGGTGGTGAGTCAGCCTGGTGTACAACAACTCTTCATCACAGGTCCACCAAACTAACACCAGGACAGAATTTCACTCCGCACACACACAGTTGTCAAATTAAGTGTTTGCCAAAATAAATCCCAAGTTTCTGTCTACCCTGCCTAACACCAACCACAAACTCCTCGCTTAGTCCCTTTCCCTCAGAGTTTAACCCCTTCTCAAGCAACGCGTTTTACACCATTTCGCTTGATCTCACGCAGGAGAGACTGGACCATACGTAAGATATGAGGCTGCTAACAAAGCGGAGGTTTTTGTGTGTGAGTGTGTTTATCTGTGGTGTTGTGTCTGGTTTGACCAATCTGCCGGACACGTCGTGTGGTGGACACACCCTGGTGAGTGGGCCTGGGAGTTCCGATAGGGGTCACTCTTGTTGGAGGTTTGATGACGTGGTGGTGGTGATGATGATGATGATGATGATGATGATGATGATGATGATGATGATGATGACGATGATGATGATGATGACTTTTGTTGCTATAGCTTGTAGTCATTAGATTTTACATTATTTTTTAATCATGTTCCCGATAAAGCCCTTTATCGGGCGAAACGTTGAACCTGTAAAAAAAATTTGAAAATTCTACCAGTCTCAAACCTTTTTTATTCCTTGCTTTTTACAAGGTATTAGGTTGGCTCAAAACAACTACAATAATAGGTTCAAATTCGACGTTAGAAATATCCATGACTCATTTCGTGTTCAAGCTCCAAATTTCTAAGAGTTTGCCAAGTTTATTACCAACTGTACCACAATGGCCGGTAGTGTGGATAAAACACGGAAGAAGGAAAGGGGAAAGGGAGGGAGGGATCTAACAGAGAGAAAGAGAGGTGACAGAGAGAGAGAGAGAGAGAGAGA
>NW_004797382.1:432895-434837 GCF_000002075.1 Aplysia californica | reverse complement strand
CCCCCCCCCCCCCACACACACACAAAATATGTTTAAACTCTTTTTTTCATACATCAGTTCTGATTTTTCATCTGAAACGTTAGAAAGACCTACAGCGACATATATACTATAAAATATTATGTCAATTACTGTTCCTGATTTGTGTATGGCGGTTCGGGAATGAACGGCGGGATTGCCTCTGGTCCTGGTCTGTTGCTGGTCAGACATCATTAGGTGACCTTTTTTTTTGGGGGGGGGGGGGTTAAGTGTTTAAGTGTTTTACGACGCTCGCAACTGCATAAGGTCATACAAGCGCGCGGGACACACGAAACATTATCAGTTGGTAGGTAATTTTGAATTTTGCTTGGAGGGCGGACGAAGCCTACTTTTATCGATTTTAGACCACCAAGGGATTTTAACGTGCACAATTTTCACTCTGGCTCTTCGAGATTTTTCGCTCTTATCCCAGAAGGCAAGGTGTAGATCTGTCCTACCTGAAGATCAGGGGTGAGGCTGAGAGACAACAGTAAGGAGCCAAGAAGTGACAGTACAAAGGCTGCAGAAAGCAAAGGGTGTGAGGGGTGGGGGCAGAAAGCGGAGACGAAAGCAGACGACAGAACATTGCTAGAGAGCAGGAAAGGAAGTGAAAGGAGACACTTTTAGAGAAGAATTTTTTTCGGTCGTTACCCGGATTCAAACTCGGGACCTTTGAAAGAGAAGCGAACACCTTAATCTCTAGGCCACGAGAGCCCTCATTATTTGGCCGCTGTAATGTACTCGGATTGTGGAGAACTTGAAAGTCCGAAAGATCCTTATTCAAACGTCTTTTTAAAGCTAACTCATAACATATATGCAGGACTAATCAATTTATTGTGCTGTTTGTTACAACGCATATGCAAAAACATTAAAGACAAAATGAAAGACAAAAACTTTTTTAAAAATGAAAAAAAATCTTTGTAAAAACTGGAGAAAAAAAAACCCTGAAAAAAACTACCCAAAAACATTAAATAAAAACTAGAAGTTAAATCTTTTTTTTTAATAACTGAGAAAAACTAAAACTTTTTAAAAAGCTGAAACAAAATCTGAAAGAAAAAAAAAACTGAAAGAAAACGTGTATGGATTGTCTATGAGCACCCAGCGACAGTTGGACGCACGGGGTTTAGACAGAACCGATTCTTCTTTGCCCATGCCTTTCTATCTATCTACATATTTGGCTGGTGGCACTTGCTATCTGTTACACCAAGCGAGAGGTCCCGAGCTCTGCTGCACATTTCCGCGCGGACCTTGAGCGTGTGGGGGTGTTTGGGGGGTGGGGGGGAGAGAATCTCGGGAGTGGCAGTACACTGATACGTATTATTTTATACGTATGCATAGGGGTGGGGTGTGTGTTGTCGTTGTTATTGTTGTAATATTTGTTGTTGTTGTTCTTGTTGTTATTGTTGTTGTCTGGTTTTTTGTTTTTTATCCCTGTTTTTTTTAATTGTTATTGTTGTTTTTGCGGTTGCTTTTGTCTTTGCTTTTGTTGTTGTTGTTGTTGTTGTTGTTGTTATTGTTGTTGTTGTTTTGTTTTTTGTTGATTTTTTTTATTGATTTTTTTTTGGGGGGAGTCTGCTTTCGGTTCGTTTGGGGTTGTTGTTGGGTTTTTTTGAGGGGAGGGGGTTTGTTTGTTTGTTGCCTTTTTTTTCTTTTGGCTGCTTGTTTTCAACTGCAAGTAGTTATGTTGAACACAGTATGGCATATGTTTCACTCTCTTTTTAATGGTTTTTATCTAGGCCGTCGAACCTTCGGAACTGACGTAGACTTTTGACAGTCTCCGAGCGGAGAGGGCGATGTGAAGTGTGAAGTTTTGAACTCTCTCTCTCTCTCTCTCTCTCTCTCTCTCTCTCTCTCTCTCTCTCTCTCTCTCTCTCTCTCTCTCTCTCTCCATCTCTCTTGGTCTCATTGGACATTGAGACACCGGTAA
>NW_004797382.1:430992-432182 GCF_000002075.1 Aplysia californica | reverse complement strand
GCGGGGGCGTGGGACCTGAACTTGACCTCTCCGCTGACCAACGACCTGTTGTAGGGGACAGGAGACAGTCACACCTCCTTAAGGCCGGTGCGGACATAACATGCCATCCGATCACCCACACACCAGTAACAACGTATAGCGGAACCGTATGATCACCCACACACCCACACACCCAAACACCCACACACCCACACACCCACACACCAGTAGCAACGTATAGCAACACCATCTGATCACCCACTCACCCACACACCCAAACACCCACACACCCACACACCCACACACCCACACACCAGTAACAACGTAACGGCGTATTGCCGCTAGATCAGATAAGCAGCATCAATACCTAATCATAATTATATCATATTTGGTTGCTTTTAAAGACAAGCCGGCTAACTCACATTTCAGGGATTCAAGAAATCTTGACCTACACCAAAAGTGTCACTGCCCTACCAATAGGAGAAGTTTGGTTTCATTGGTGTGTATTTTTGTTTGGTTATAGAAAAAAACTCTCCTGGTATTTTAAAGAAACTGAACAAAGGGCAAAAACCTTACCTTCGATTTTCTCGAAACAGCTTTTTTCGGGATAGCCCACTTGTGCTTAAAAGAGACCATATCTGTGATCATTCTGCACTTTTAACTGAATCAGGAACGCTGCATGCAATTAATCAGATATTTGTTATCATTCTGCACTTTCAACAAAGTCGAAAAACTACATACACTTAATTATTCAACTGTTGCAATTCTGCACTTTCAACTAATTCGGAAAAACTGCATACATCTAATTAAACATTTACTACCATTTTGCCCTCTCAACTAAATTGGAGAGTCTGCATGCAGTTAATTAATGAGCTGCTGTAATTCTGCACTTTCAACTAAATCGGACAGGCTGCAAGCATTTAACCAATCAGTAATGTTGTTGCAAATTCGCACTTTCAGCGAGATCGGAAACGCTGCATGTAATTCCTCAAATATTTGTTATCATTCTGCACTTTCGACTAAATCGAACAGGCTGCAGCCTCCTTAACCAACCAGCTGCGGACAGGAACAAGACGGTGCGCACGTACACTTCATCAACAGGTAATCAACGCGGAAGGTACATCATTTTTCGCACCGCGGGACACACCGACAGACAGACAGACAGACGGGCACACACACACACACACACACACACACACACACACACAAAG
>NW_004797382.1:428493-429896 GCF_000002075.1 Aplysia californica | reverse complement strand
TTCTATCTATCTATCTATCTATCTATCTATCTATCTATCTATCTATCTATCTATCTATCTATCTATCTGCCCAATCCCCGCCCAACCCCTCACTCACAGCATCAAAGCCAGAGAACAGTCGTAATGGCGAATAACTACCCACATTTCTGCCAAAGCATGCGTGCAAATCGCCCGGTTAAGAACTGCAATTTCGAAATTGTATCGCTTTCCAGCGCATTTCCCGCGAACAATACACCCCGTCGCTGCCGATATATAGTAATATATACGACCAAACTACGGGAACAGAGGCGTACATACAGACGCGGGCTTGTGAAAGATGACGAGGAAGAGATCTACTCGCTAGTTAGAATGAAACCCCGCTGGGCTGTTGGCGGGTGACCTCACGGGGCACGTCTCTCGTTAATCATGAATTCATCATCGTCAAAAGGATTTGAAAATGCAGAAATTCCGGCTCGTTAGCGTGCGTGTTTTGTGAGGAAATCAGTCATGTTGCTCAGAGGAAAACACACTTAGAGCGATCGTGACGCGTTGTAGATTTACAGCCCTCGTTAGCTCTCGTAAACACTAGATTCATTTACTTGAGGTTAAGCGACCAGAAGTCAATGATATTGTACTGGTGCAAATTATTTCTCAGGCAAATCATTTTGGACTCAATAACCTTCCTAGGTGTCAGGAAATGATGGCGCTTTCTCTGTGGATTATTATCCTTATCCGTATCTCTGTAGATTAACGATGTCTGGCTGTGCTGCATTTGTTGAAGTTTAAGCCTTTTCTTTTTCTCAACTAAATCATCACCATCATCATCATTGACTTCATCATCATTGTTTGGTAAACAGAGTAGGAGGGGGAGTCTTGTATGAATTTCATAAAAAAATAACCTAACAATATAAAATGTTTAAAATTTGTTTAATAGCTCAACGTTTCGCCTCGTTGGCTTCCTCAGGAGCAACTCATCATTGACATCATCATCAACATCATCATCATCATCATCAATCCGAAAGATGCCCTATAGCAACAACAATAACAACAACAATATCAATAACAACAACAATAACAACAACAATAGCAACAATAATAACAACAACAATAACACCAACAATATCATTAACAACAACAATATAAAAACAACAACAATAGCAACGAGAATAACAATAATAACATCACAACAACATTACCAACAATAATAACAACAACAATAACAACAACAATAGCAACAACAACAACAGCAACAACAACAACAGCAACAACAGCAAGTGCACAAACAGCAACCGCAGCAGCAGCAACAACAATAACCTTGAAACAACGGCCATTATCATTCCTGGCGAGCTGGTGAAAGACATACCGAGAGGGACACACAGACAGATACAGAGCGCGTCGGGGGGGAGGGGGGTTGGGTGTGTGTG
>NW_004797382.1:426640-427814 GCF_000002075.1 Aplysia californica | reverse complement strand
GGGGGGGGTGTATATGTGGTGTGTGTATGAGGAGGGAGGGGGGAGGGGAATCTCCCATAAACGTGTAATCCGGCTTTCATTAGATCTCTCCTGTGAAGCAGGATTTTGTCTTTCCGACCTTCAAAGGAGAACGGCGCGAAGACCAGAGAGGGGGGCGAGGAATTTCCGTCTTTGGGAACAGCAAGACGCTGATCCTACTTCTTTCGCCATACGCTTGTTTTTATGTGACCCGAAATGAGAATAAAAGTATTTTAAAAAAAAAAAAAGAAAGAGAGGAGAGAGAGGGGGGAAAAGTGAAAAAGTGGTCGTGGGGAACGGTAGCAGGTGTACGCCATAAAAAGTTTCACCTTCTCGCTACTAATTTATACTCCAATGGACAAGGGTTATGGCATACCATTCGGCAATAAAGTGCGAATAATGGGCCGGCATAACAGCTTTCTTCACACGCTGACGATGAAAACTCACGAACTGTTCTTTTTTTTCCCCCAGTCTTTCTTTCAACTCGTTCCTCCCCTCCCATGCTGTCTATATGTCTTTCCTCCTGCGCTTAGCCTTTTAATGATTATTTGCCCTTTGAAATTAAAATAAATTTAACCCCCGATATTCACGCTTTGGCTCCCCACGGTGGGGGTCTCTGTATCTCTCAACACGGCGCTCAGCGTACCTCATGCTAATGTCCGCGCTTTTTGGTAAGCAAAGATGCTCCACCCTACCGCCACCCCTCACACCCCATCACCTAAAAAAAATAAATAAACAAATAAATACATGAATAAATAAAGATAAAAAATAACGGTCATATAGTGTCAGCAAAGAGACACACATCGACACAATAACGGTCATATAGTGTCAGCAGAGAGACACACATCGACACAATAACGGTCATATAGTGTCAGCAAAGAGACACACATCGACACAATAACGGTCATATAGTGTCAGCAAAGAGACACACATCGACACAATAACGGTCATATAGTGAGGGGAAGAAGCAAGACAGATTGACAGAAACAACAGCAGAAAAGAAAAGAAGATGAACTTAAAAGTGACACCCTCCAACTACCCATTGTTTGCTTTTTATAAAATATTTATCTAGAACTATCTTTCTATCTACCTTTCTATCTATCTATCTACCTTTCTATCTATCTATCTATCTATCTATCTATCTATCTATCTATCT
>NW_004797382.1:421562-423206 GCF_000002075.1 Aplysia californica | reverse complement strand
TAGATAAAGATTTAAGAAAACAAAACAGAATCGATAAACATTGCCCAACTTGCGTCATATGTCGATGTCCTTATTTTGACGAGCGCCTGATTTCACCAACACGTCACACATACACATTTAAAAAAATATTTTTTGGAGCCTGCCCAATTCTATCATCTGGCGCTTTCGTGTTTAGTAATAACAACAAACTGTGCTGCAATTTGGATTTTGAAATTAGCTGTTAGTCTTAGAGTAAACACAAAGGAGAATGTTTTACATACGCACACACACATACACATTAATTTACATTTCCGGGACTTCATTTACCTGTACTGTATTTATTTTTGCAATCCCTGGCCTATAAGTAGTACAGGAATTCGATCCTTACGCATTCTGGTTTTGAGTTGTTTTGTTTGCTTTTGTTTTTGTTGTTTTTTATGGGGGGGGGGTGTCTGTTTGTTTTTGGTTATCATTATTTGTTCTTTTTTTTTTGGTCTGGCAATTCAGATACAAGAGTTATGAGTTTTTGTGGGGGGGATTTTGGGGGGGTCTAGCCCCTGACTGGTAAATATGATATTGCCTAAGAGGACAGATTGGAGCATATTGAGTTACTGTCTACACGAAGTCGTGGTGATTAAGAAAAAAATTGTTTTGATCAGTGTAAATAAAACTCAACAAGCTGAAGTCTGTTCTGCTATATTTTAGTCTCTTTCATTAAAGCTAATAATGGTATTAGTTTTTGTAGGAGATTCACAGCACTTGCAACACCATTAAGTCATATAAGCGCCGAAGATTAAAAGTGTTACTAGAGAGTAGCATAAAGAAAAGATGGAGGAGAAATAAGGATAGTAGATGTTTGAAAGGAAAGAAGAGGGACAGATAAGGAGATACACGTTTGATAGAAAAGAAGGAGGACAGATAAGGAAAGGAGATAGATCTAGATGTTTGATAGAGAAAATGAGCCAACCAAAGCAGAGCACCCGCCAACTACCCACTCATGATGACTGGGAAGTAGCTGTGGTCTCACATCGCCCAGAGAAAAAGAAGACCGAAAAAAAGGAAAGTTGTCAATTTGTTAATGAGGCCGCTAATTTGTTTTTTCCGTTTGTGTTCTTTTCATCTCTTAACAAACAGACAACTGGAACGACGGAACCCCCCGCAGAGGCATTTTTTAAACCAACGAGAATGATAATAAAAATAATAATGAGCAATACAATCGATCTACAAAAATAACAACAGAACACGAAGACTGAAATAGATAGAAAAATAAAAATGTCCTGCTTATGACTCATAGAGCTGACAATAGCATTGCGTCTTTATTTCGTTGATAATAATATCATGTGTGACCACATGGTGGAATCAGGCGCTCGTCAATAGTTAACCCTATCCGTACGTCGTGTTTTGCAATCGTATCGATACCGCTTTTTCCAATTTACTGGTTAATCTGATCCGCACGCTTTACATAGCTGTCTGCCAAAATGATTTTTTGAGAAATACTGAAAGTTTCAAAGAGATCTTCGTATTAGAATCTAGAAGTACATGTATTCTAAAATGTGAGGAAAACATCGTCGGGGGTACAAAATGACCCCAGAGTGTGAGGATAGGGTTAATTTATTTGAGCAAATAGGGTCATTGGAATCTCTTGCTCATTTTTTCTTGCTTCTG
>NW_004797382.1:415511-418428 GCF_000002075.1 Aplysia californica | reverse complement strand
AATAGATAGATAGATAGATAGATAGATAGATAGATAGATAGATAGATAGATAGATAGATAGATAGATAGATAGATAGATAGATAGATAGATAGATAGACGAGTTATGGCGTGTTTCCTGCCCGTGGACTCACCAGAGTGTTCATTGCCCGGTGAGACCGGCGGGGACTCGCTGGCCGGGGAGCGCAGACGAAGGTCTTCCTCTTTCTCGTTGTCCGTGACGGAGGCATTCCTAGACCTGGCCGGGGAGGGCGTGTTGCTCCGCGCGGAGCTCCTGTCTACGTCAGGTGACAGCAGCGGCGACCTTGACCTCATTTCCTCCTCCAAGCCACGCCCACTCAGGTCTGCTTCCTCACGGTGGTGAAGTGACTGCTCTCCCTGACCCGTACCTCGCTCATGATGATGATGATGTAGATGATGTTGCTGTAGATTATGATTGTGGTGTTGTCGATGATTGCGCTGATCGATATCACCGTATTCTTCGCTGTAGGGCTGTGGTTGTGGTTGTAGTGGGTGTGGTGGTGGTGGGGAAGATGATGATGATAATGATGATGATAATAATGATGGTAGTGATTGTGGTTGCGGTAATTGTAGTGGGTGTGGTGGCGATGATGATAATGATGATGATGGTGGGGGTTGTAAGAGATGTGATGATGACGACAATGGTGGTGATGCTGATGTTGATGCTGATAGTGGTTGTGTTTGCGGTTGCGGGGGTTGTGATGGTGGTGGTGGTGGTGGCGGCGATGGTGGACCACAGTCAATAGGTCTCCAGGGTAGTTTGGAGGTCCGTGGACTAACCACAGCGGCTGTCAGGTTCGGGGAGGAAGGGGGCGTGGCGTCTGTGACGTCATCTGGTGCCGATCTCTTACGATTGGAGGAGATACCGGAGGAGGTGGGGTTGGTAGGGGGAGGAGACGGAGGGGGTGTGGCTCGTGTCGCTCTTGTCGCTGCCGTTGTTGTTATTGCTGTTGCTGTTGTTGTTGTTGATGATGTTGTTGTTGCATTCCTCTCCTCGTCTCTGAGCGCGCCGTGTGGATGTGCTGGGGGTGGGGAAGGGAGTGGAGACGAAGACTGAGGCAGAGAGTTTCTCGTCACAAACGTTGCTGCTGTGTCGGGTGCAGTAGCTCGCCGGCCACCCGGTGAACACTGTCCAGAGTTCGAGTCCCATTTTTCCGACGCGCTCGCGTTCATCAAACCGCGCTCGTGGTCCTCGGGGTTGTTGTTCTGCCCGTGTGGACTACGACTGGGGTTCGAGTCGTCTTTGTGAGGGCTACCGCGATAGCCCAGGGCCCTGTCTGGGTTTGTTGGAGACTGAATTCGATTTTGGTTTTCAGAGCCGAGACGGATGTGTTTGGGAGAGGGGTGGAAGTCTCTGAAGGCGTGGGTTCCAGTCTCGCCGACGTCGCGCAGTAGGGAGCGGCTTGAGATGACCGGCTGGAGGGGGGAGAGGTGGTTCTGAGACACAAACAATGGGGGAGGGGCTTGAGGGGTGGGCGTGGCAGAAAACGTGGAGGAGGGCGGGGATAGTGAGGATGGGCGTGCCGGGTTGCGACTCATGAGGTACAGCTGCTGGTAGTGGTTTCTGTACAGGAGGTCCATCATGTGCTGCTGCTGCTGTTGCTGCTGTTGCTGCTGCTGCTGCTGCTGTTGTTGTTGTTGTTGTTGTCGCTGGAAGTGGTGATGCTGCTGATGCTGAGACGCTAACAGAGACATGGGCCCTCGGTCTCCGATTGAGTCTCTCGCCTCTCCCCCCATAAGTCTTAGACCGATCGCCCCAAGGTCTCCGAATTTCCGCTGTCTTTCTAGAACGTGGAGCTGGTATTGTTTGAGATCGTCCAGATAGCTGGCGTCTTTGTGAAGGCTGTCCATCATGACGTCAGCACTGCCCCGCCCACCAGGGGAAGGGGGCGGGGACTCGGACAGAGCAGACGTTCTAGAACTCACCGGAAGCTTCTCGTGGCCCTGCCTCCTGTCGCTTTGAGAGTCCATCACGCTGTCGTCACTTCCTGTCCTCAAGTAAGCCGACTCCTTGACTCCCAGACGCTGGGGAGAATGACGTCCGTTGTGTGCGACGTCATTACTGGTCGTTCTCGCCTCACCCTCGTCGTCTGAGATATCGTCGATATTGATGTCTTGCTCTTTATCGTCACCGTTATCTACGCCCTCGTCATCCATTTTGACGATTCCTGGAGACTTTGGGCTTGACGGCTGCATACTCTAGGAGGAGAAACAGAAAAGAGATTCATTACAGTTAACTTCTTAACTGCTCTATGGACGTATGTATCCGCTTATGTTCTCCAATATTGGGTCACTGCTATCTTCATTCTCTCCTGGTTTATAGAGGTGGGTTTAGTTTAGTTTTAGTAAGAGTTTCACGACAATTGCAACACAATAAGGTCACATATACATGTAAATTTTAAGAGAGTAACATAAACAAAGATGGAAGAGAGATCAGAACGATACACGAATGTTGGAAAGAAAGAACAAATTATACGAGAGCACCCTCTAATCCCCAGCAGAGGTAGGTTTAAGAAAATGATACTGGCGCTTGTTCTATTCGCTACCTCCGGATGACAAAGTTCTCTCTCACATTTTTGGCCGTTTTGAGTTACTGTGACCAAGAGCTCAGAAACCAATTTTGTTCTATCTGCTCTTTCAAAATCGTACGATAATTCAGAGTTGTTATCAAGACGTTCAAAGTACCGCATTCGAAAAATCTTTTCACATTGTGAAACTCAAAATTGTTTACGCCAACTATCTCAAAACTAGGTTGTGAGCAGATAGAACTGTGTACTTCTAAGGTAGTGTATTGTTAAAATTTGTTGTTAAACAAGGCACTGCGACTCTGTTTGACTCTCTCTCTCTCTCTCTCTCTCTCTCTCTCTCTCTCTCTCTCTCTCTCTCTCTCTCTCTCTC
>NW_004797382.1:413946-415189 GCF_000002075.1 Aplysia californica | reverse complement strand
ACTAGCTGGGCCCCCTTTCGATGAAAGGAATGAACGGTGCATTTACATCAACTGAAAGTCATTAGCCTACTATATTTCCACTCTACTGGAATGGAGCAATAAATCTTGAGAGATGCAAAAAAAATAGAAGGTCTAGATCTAGATCTATACTCTCAAAACAAAATGCGCCTCGCAAAATATGACTTCCGCACCGGATTTTCGAAAATTACAGAGACAGAAACGTCGGCCTACTCTTATCGATTTTGAACCACCAAGGGATCCTTAAAACGTGCGCAGCTAGCACACGGGACCTCCAAGATTTTTCGCCCTTATCACTATTATCAGAGAAAGATAGGTATTAGATCTTACCTGCCTTAAGACCAAGGGTTCAGCTGACAGACAGCGCCAAGAATTAGCCAAGAAGTAAGATTTATCGTCTGTTTACCTTGTCGTTGAGCACGGATATTAATCTTTGCCGTCTGCTCAGTCAGCGTGTTTGATCTTTGCAATGATGATCGTTCGGTGTTTGGTGAGAGTTTTACGGCATTCGCAACTACATCAGGTTATAAGAGTATCTCAAAGACGGTACAGGCAGTTATTTGAAATGTTCCTTGAACAATAAACGATGTATTTTTATCAAGAGTCGGGGGCTTCTTTTTAAATACCCATCCACTGAATAGGACCGAGTCAAACGGGTGCGGACTCATGAAGAACGTCACACTATACAACGTTGTGATTACACTCAAGGGGATTTGAACCAAGGATGACAGTACTGCAGCCAAACATAATGACGGTAATAATATTAATAATGACTGCATTTATATAGCGCATACCCACGCTCTACGGAACGCTTTATGCGCCTTACAACTGCTATTACCCCAGCAGACCATAGAACACTCAGAGACATTATCGGCTTCCCGGGAAGCATACAGTGCAAGCAGCCGATTAAGCGCTCGAGCGCTAATAATAAACTGACAAGATCGTTCGCTGTCTAAAGCCGGGTACCCCTTCCCACCTGGGTGAAGTGGGGGGGGAAATTGTGGGGGAAAAATGCCTTTCCCATGTATAAAAAGTGCCTGAGGACTGAGGAGATTCGAACACACGATCTTACGGTTTAGAGTCCGAGAGCCTAACCACTAGACCATCGACGCCACAGAACCCAAACGAGCAAAAGGCGAGAGCCACTCTTGCGAAAAGACGGCGTCAGAAAAAAACCAAACACCGACAGAATCATAATCAGATAGTTCACACAACAGTACAAGGG
>NW_004797382.1:410290-411866 GCF_000002075.1 Aplysia californica | reverse complement strand
GGAGTAGTGAAGGCAGTTCTGTCGTTGACGCTCAGAGAATAAGAGATCCCGTGTGCAAGTTGTGCACGCTAAAGATCCCTTGGTTTTCTAAAATCGATAGGTGTAGGCTTCGGCCTACCGACTGAAAATGTTTGGTGTGTCCCGCGCGCTCATATGACCTTATGCAGTTGCGAGTGCCGTAAAGAACTTACAAAAAAAAAAAGAAAAAAAGATCGCAATATGTTCAGTCCCAAATCTGACGTGTCACCGCGTGTGCCTCGTGTAAGGTTATAGAGAGCCTCTCTGGGGAAGACACACACACACACACACACACACACACACACACACACACACAGTTGTAGAGTTGTAGACCTCTCCATGAGCTCGCATCGATTTGTTGGCTCCAACTGACGTCACGTCAAACATGTACATGTATGTGTGTGTTCATCGTGGGGAAATCAAGCGCTCATCAAAAGAATGAAGTCGAAGAAATTTACTTTTTTTTCACCTGTTGGGCAAATTCCATAGACTTTGTGTGTGTGTTAGCAACTATCACGTCCTTGAAAAAAATACATTTCTGTAATGGATGTTACTGGGAAATGTTGATTAAAGGCACAGAAAATGTAAAATTGTAGTTTCTAAGGACTCCCAAACTGTGGGAGTCACCCAACTTTGGCGGTCATTTTCTACCTGGCTATCGTTACCTCTGACAACAAGCGGCCCCCGCCTCCTTCAGTCACAGATATCTTGATTTTTACCCCATATAGATGAGTATTTCTTTTTTCCTCAAAGGGTAGATAAATGAACAAGCTTTAAGAAAAGTCCAATAACTCCATAACATGCTTCAAAATTGACGAGCGCCTGATTCCACCGTGTCGTGACGCGTCTGCTGCTATCGTAAGACAAATCACTACCACACCACAGAGTTACAAAGTCCTATCTGCTCACTACCTAGCTTTGAGAAATTTCTCGTCAAAGATATTGAGTTTCACTTGTCAAGCTTTTTCTAATGCAATTCTTTGAATATCTTGACAACGACTCCGGATAGTCGTATGATTTTGATAGAGTAGATAGAACATTTGCTTTCTGGCGTCATAGTCTCAGTAACCCAAAACGGCTTTTTAAAAAAAAGGTTAGACAGAACTTCGCAATTCTGAGGTCGCGAAATGGCTGGCAAATCACCCTCTCATCATAATAAATAACACAATAGCATTGGTATAGCACAAATCCCAGTTGAACACCAAGCTCTATGCGCTTCACAATTCTCAACTTCCTAGAAGCACACGGTTCAAGCTGTCATTTTTATAGGCGCTAAAACACTAACACACTGACAAGGTCTTTCGCTGTCTATGGCTGGGTACCTGGGTACCCATTCCCACCTGGGTGAAGTGAGGGACATTAGTGAAAAGTGGCTTTCCTAAAAGTAAACTGCCACAAACATACATATAGACAGATCCACGTAATGGAGGGACGCCGAAGGAAATCTGACAACTGTTTCTTGGTATATTATTGTCGGTCTAATAACTGCTTATTGTTGTTGGGTTTTGTAGAGGGGGGGGGGGGGGAAGTTTTTCTTTTTTTGTTGTTTTTTTCCCTT
>NW_004797382.1:406538-408291 GCF_000002075.1 Aplysia californica | reverse complement strand
TGTGTGTGTGTGTGTGTGTGTGTGTGTGTGTGTGTGTGTGTGTGTGTGTGTATGTTTGTGTGTGTGTTTTGTGTATTTTTGTGTGATATGTACTTCAACAATGAAAGCCCCAGAAATGGAGAGACGTCTTGTGTCTTGCCGTCTACGCTACCCCAGGATTACAAAAGTTCTATTTGCTCAGTACCAAGTTTTGAGAAATTTGACGTAAACGATTTTGAGATTCACAAAATGTTTTTAAATCAATAAGATGAATATTTGGAATGGTTTTCTGTTGGTCAGAGAGAAAAAACGTTTTATGTTCATGCTGTACATTGTATTGTATTGCAAAGCCCTCAGAGAGTGTGTACTTTAATCGGGGTTTAGCGCTAGATCTATATAAATATCATTTATTATTATTTATGATGGAAAGCTTTTTGGAATGCAGTTCTTTGAATATCTTGATAACGACTCCAAATAATCTCACGATTTTGACAGAGGAGATAAAACATTAAAATTTGGTTTCTGATCTAATGATCTTAGTAACTCAAAACGGCCAAAACTGTCAGATAGGACTTTGTAATGCTAAGGTTGCAGTGTGTCGGTAGCTAGTTCAATAACAATGATCATAAATCAAGCCCCTAGAGCAAAGTTATTCAGGAGAGAGAAACAGACTGTTCCAATTCTCGGACAAATTCTATTTACGACATGCATCTTTGCTTGCTTTTTTTAACGTATTGAATATGAATTTCGACCAAGTTACTGGTACTAGAGCTGAATTTTTATTGTGAATTTTTATCTTCAACCATTCCCCGATTTCAAAAGGTAAAACCAAGCCGTGATGTGAACTAACGTGCGAACGACCAACTTGAACCCCGCGCGATCATCATCATCATCATCATCATCATCATCATCATCATCATCATCATCATCATCATCATCATCATCATCATCATCATCATCATCATCATCCATAGCCAGATCTGCAACAGACATCGACGATCATGGTTCTCCATTCATTCCTTGGCTCGGATGCTCAAAAAAAAAGCTACGTTTCCCTGATCTTTCCCTGTTACCCATTTGTTTAGGTTCCCTACGTATGTTCTGGGCCTACCCCTGTTTCGCTTGCCCTCAATTTTGCCAGTGAGAGCTAGATGTTCAAGACCTTTATGTCTATTCAGGTGTCCCAGAAACAGCATTTGTCGTTTCCTGATTGTTTTTAACATTGAGCATCCCACGTGGGCTTCATCAAGCACTAGCTCATTTGATTTATTTTCCTACCACGATACTCTTAGCAGTCTCCTAAGAAACCACATTTCTGTTGCTTCTATTTTATTTTCACTGTCTTTAGTGACCATATGACCTAATATTATGTAGTTGAGAGCTCCATAAAACTCTTATCAAACTGAAATATTTTAGGAGCATTTTAAACCTGGACCACAAATTAAAATTCTGCAGTGAAAGAAAAACAATTGTTTAAAATACAATAATACATGTATATTTTGGACATAAGTCTAGATCTAGTACATCCGAGCAGCCCAGATGGTCGACACATGATGACTTTTCTCCCCATCTCCGCTATCAAAGAATCATTCATGGACGTTTTGGAGTCACTCACGACAACCTCTTGTTGAACAGAAAAGTGAGACCGTCTTTGACAAGGGATCGTCTTAACAATGTCACTATAAGCTTTTTGGGTTTTTTATGATAATAATGATGATAATAATAATGATGATGAAAATAATAATAATAATAAAAATAATAATATTAATACTAA
>NW_004797382.1:403302-404475 GCF_000002075.1 Aplysia californica | reverse complement strand
CACATGATTGTAGGACACTTCATAACCTTGTCCGGACGGGGAGTGTGAGCTACAAAAGTCAGAACTCGCCGTTTCATGAAGTGAATGGAATAAATAGACATAAAGAATTGTTTTTAAAAAGAAAATTTTGACCCTACCCATTTGTATCAACCTGATGCTTTTGTACTTAGTAGATGCAACAAATAAATGTCCGGCGTTTTAGATGCCAACGGTGCTAGTAACTGTTAGCGAAAACAAACAGATATTTTTTGTATAGTTTTAGTTAGAATTTAACGGCACTTGCAACACAATAAGGTGATATAAGTGCCGAAGATTAGAGGAGTTATAAGAGAATAACAAACATAAAAAGGAAGAGAGATCAGGGCGATATATTTTTGATAGGAAAGAAGGAGCAAAGCACACCAGAGCACCAGCCAACAACCCACAAACAGATTTTTAAAATCCATATTAGAAGAATATATGAAATAGATCTAAGTAAATAGGTAGATAAATGAGTAGATAAATTGGTAAAGTGACTACCAAAAAAAAAAGATACACAACACTATAGGAATTAAATAAACAGGTAGATCTAGATCTAGAATCAAGATCTAAATTATATAGATCCAGGTCTGGATAGGCCTATATCTCCACTTACCTCCAAATGTGCTGCTAAGAAAGTCACGGCTCTAAAGTGGAGCCCTCTAAGTAGTGACAGGCCCTTGTAGTGGCGGCACAAACTCGCTGCAGGTTTACTGAGCAATGCCTCCCCAGCTCTCGGCAATAACTAGACTGCAAATCGGATGTCATGGAAGATCCAAGGGAAAGAACAAAAAATGGCCCACAAAACAGACGGCACGGAGAGAGAGACAATTATCCGGACAGTCCCCAACACCTGAGCACTCTCGTCTGCTTCGCTTTCGCCTCTCTCCGGTCTGCCCCGCTAGCCTCGCCAGACGTCGTCGTATCGCTCTTCGACCGAGACCTCGAGCGAGGGCTGTTTGAAAAAGACACGACGAGAGCTGAAAGAGACAGGGACAAGCGGGGCGGGGCTAGGCCGTGTTGGTTTCACCTGTCACAGGTATGGCAGGCGGAGGAGCCGTGTCGCCCAGGGCTCGGGCGAGTAACGAGACACGTCATTGGTGCGTTTGGCGACGCGCTTCTTTTGCGTCGCTGGTCCCCAGCACGTGCAGATTT
>NW_004797382.1:400583-401723 GCF_000002075.1 Aplysia californica | reverse complement strand
ACACACACACAGACAGACAGACAGACAGACAGACAGACAGACAGACAGACAGACAGACAGACAGACAGACAGAGAAGGGGGCGGTGAGGAGGGAGGAGGAGGAGGGGAAGGTGGGGTAGGGAGAGACACACCTTGCCTGTACAAACAACCACTTCTTATCCCCTGCTCTTACGTATATTTTGAACATTCTGAGGACATTGTGGAAGACGCCAAGCTGTATATTATGGTTGCTCTCCAACTGGACAATGAGTGGCCACCTTCGACAATTTCGACTATATTATATAATATACATTATTATTATATAGAAAATCTAGCAACAGAAATGTGTGTGTGTGGAGGGGAGGATTAGGAGCCTTTGTGTGCGTGCGCGTTTCACAAACTCTGGTCACACGCAGTGAGCTGTGGTGTAGATGAAACATACGACCTGTTATGACATGTGGCTACCTCAGAATTATAAAGTTCTATCTGATATTTTTGGTCGTTTTCAGTTACTAAGACCTTGCGATCAAAAACCAAATGCTCGATCTGCTCTACCAACATCGTAAGATTATTCGGAGTCGTTATCAAGATACATTATATTTAAAGAATTGTATTTGAAAAAGCTTCACATGGTGTGAAACTAAGCATTTTTTACGTCAATTTTTTTTCATATTCAAAACTAGGTCAATCTACTGATCAGATAGAGTTTTGTAAGTAATTCTGATGTATCTAGCGATTTGTGTGTGGTTCAAAGATTGGCCCGTATGCTTTAGCGGAACAAAGGTTAGAAGAACAATCAAAGATTCAGTGTTCTGTCGGATTACAACACTGTGGTTGACCGCAGGCCACATCGGAGGAAATGATACATGTAATACGGGGTGCCCACTAAGGCTGGATCGGGCCGATCGCCCGACTCGATCGCCTGAAACTGAAAACAAACACGTATGTTTTTGAGGCGATCGAGTCGCCCGATCGGCCGATCTCAGCTGTAGTGGGCACCCCGTATAATAATATAGCATTGAGGTCAACAGTTGTCACGATGACTTGAAGTATGTTTCAATAGGAATATACACAATTTCATGCCTCTAAAAAATGTTGATTTTACAGAACAGAGAACCTTTTATTCTTTTTTCGTTTGTTTGTTTGTGGTTATTTTGTTGG
>NW_004797382.1:396509-397673 GCF_000002075.1 Aplysia californica | reverse complement strand
GTCTCCCCATCCTTGTCATTTCCTCCCCCCCCTCACAATGACATGTGTGCTACCAGGTGCAAACCCGTTGTCTCAGTTGGCCCCCCTACGTCTTAGTCTTTTTTTTTTCTTTTTTGAAAATGTTTTACGGCGCTTGCAACTACTTAAGGTCATTTGAGCGTTCGGGACACATTAAACAATTTATGTTGGTAGGAAATTTTGAATTTTGCCCGGGTGGAAGCCGAAGCCTACTCTTATCGATTTTAGACCACCAATGGATCTTTAACGTGCGCAACTTGCACAGGGGACCTCCGAGATTTTTCGCCCTTGTCCGAGATGGCTATGTGTAGATCTTTCCTACAAGAACATCAGGGGTGTGGTTGAAAGACAGCAGTAAGAAGGAGCAAAGGAGAAGCAGTAAGTCTTAGTCTTAGTCTTAGTTGTTTATCGAGCCTGTCAGACAGATGGTATCTCCGGCTCTGTGAGCGGCGTGCACACGTGGTGGGGGCAGAGAGTGAGAGGGAGACTGGTGTGAGTAGTTGCTGTTGTTGTGGTGGTTGTTGTTGTTGTTGTGGTTGTTGTGACTGTTGTTGTTGTTGTTGTTGTTGTTGCTGCTGCTGTTGTTGTTGTTGTTGTTGTGGTTGTTGTTGTTGTTGTTGTTGTTGTTGTTGTTGTTGTTGTTGTTGCTGTTTGGTAAGAGTTTTACGGCGCTCGCAACTGCATAAGGTCATAAAATGAGAGCGCGAAACACAAGTTGGTTGCATTCACAACAGTTCACAGCACGACTTGGTTGTGGTCAATGATCAGATTAAAGTGTTAAAAATTCATGGTAAAAATCTAAATCTTGAAAAGACAATTTACAACACATTAAAATAACCGTATTTACATTTTCGCGAAAAGGCGATGGCCCTTATTAAACCGAGAACGCTACCTCGTCGTCAAAGAATTCAAGAATCCTCTACGCTTGTACAAAACTTTCTGTATTACATTAATTCTATCTCGGCCCTAGATCCTGCGGTCTGTGGTAGAAGTCACGCGCCCGTTCGGTTGAGCCGTCGTTCAGATATGTGATGCATCGTGGTGAAATCAGGCGCTCATCGAAATAATAAAAATCGATAAATAACGGCATTTTCCCGCCGGTTTAGCAATTTTTATTGAATTCTTGTGGGGGGGGGGGGGGGGGGC
>NW_004797382.1:394838-396362 GCF_000002075.1 Aplysia californica | reverse complement strand
GGGGGGGGGGTGGCTCAACACCTTTTATGTCTATTTAAGAACATATTTTTGAGTGGTATTCATTGAAAAATGTTGATTTTAGGCATTAAAAAAATGTATATTTTCAGTTTCCAAGGACTCTCAAGCTATGGAAATCACTAAACTTCTATGGCATTTTTTCGCCAATTTTCCCTCTGAAACCGGGCAACCCCACCTTCTCAATAGCGAATATCTTGACTTGTATGAAAGATAGATTGGTTTGTTGTTTTTTTCATCGAAAGATACAAAATATGAACAAGCTTTACGGTAATACCAATAACTCAACATACCCCAAAATTGACGAAAGCCTGATTCCACCCCGTCACGATACATATAACATGTCCTTACCTACGATATCCTTACGATGTCCTTACCCGCATGCCCTCCCTTCAGAGAGCCAGCCGTCCTCTATAACTGTAAGGTCACATGGCTCTATCAGCTTGGTGAAACGGCTGCAGGCGACATCTCTGCCGTCTTATACGGGGTGCCCACTAAGGCTGGATCGGGCCGATCACCCGACTCGATCGCCTGAAACTGAAAACAAACATGTTTGTTTTTGGGGCGATCGAGCCGGGCGATCGGGCCGATCGGCCGATCCCATCCGTAGTGAGCACCCCGTATTAGTGAGAAAAAAAATATATATGCTTAATTAGGTCAAGTAGCGTTTATGATTGTACAATTAGAATTAAGGCAGTTTTTGGTTTTTGAAAATGTGCGTTGTGACCTATTTACATACGGTATTATTATGATAAAAGATATTTTAATAAATTCCTCCAAAAAATTTACTGTATACCTCTGCAAAAATAAATAAGAGTTAGACCAGCCAATGAAAATTGACATTAAATAATTAGATCTACCAACTTTTAGTCAATTTCAAACACATACAACACACAAAATGTCATCTTTAGCGTATACGCTTTCCTGTCATAAAACGGCACACCTGGCGATTTCTATACATCTAACGACAAGGGGCGCCTTCGTACGTGCGTCAATTAACCTTCTTCTGAACAAAACGTACGGGTTACACTCATGCGATCGTTTGCTCGATCGCTAGCAGCATCGACAGACGGCTCAGTCGAGGCCACAGCGACTTACTTGGGTTTTTGGTGAACAATAATGGTGACAATAGGATGCTCAGGACAGGCTTCGCTGGAGTAGTGCTGTTGATGGCCTGTGCTCCACTGGGAGTTTTTTAAAAAAGGGCAAGAGAGAGAGAGAGAATGGTGACAATAAAGATTTATCGCATCAGCAGTCGTTTTAGGCGATTACCGCAACCAAACCCAGATTAATATTGTGTTGTCTTTCCTGAAACAGTCACAGATGTATCATAGAAGCTAAATCCAAAGGATTATGTAATTCTATATAATGTATTTATGTATTTGTTTGTTTGTTGGAGAGGCGATCGTTTGTTGGATTTTTATTATTATTATTTTATTTTTTTTATCATTTAGGGGTTTTTTTTGTTCGATTTTTTGTTGTTTGTTTTTGCTTTGGTTTGTTTTTGTT
>NW_004797382.1:390633-391979 GCF_000002075.1 Aplysia californica | reverse complement strand
ACACACACACACACACACACACACACACACACACACACACACATACACACACACACACAAACACACACAAACACACACACAAGCGCACACAGGCAGGCTTACAGTCACATGAATAATATAAATGAACTGTGACAGTAATAATGATATAAAGAATTATAATATTAAGCTAGATACATACACAGTATTCTAATTGTGACTCAATGTGATTCTGATGCATGCTTTAAGTTCATATGAATACTTGTGACATCTATCATTCTTATCAACAACATAATCTGATGCCACCCACCTAGCCCCTGACGGAACATTGCACCTCTCCTCCACATCTAACGATACAAGTGGAAGGATAAAGTAACATTTAAAATGGTCGCTTTTAAGGACAAGTGGGCTCACCCAGAAATCTTGACGTACACCAAAAGTGGACATTGCCCTACCTGCAGGAGAAGTTTGGTTTCATTGGTGTGTATATTTGTTTGGTTATAGAAAAAATTGCCCTTGTCTTTTAAAGAAACTAAACAAGGGGCAAAAAGGTTACCTTCGATTTACTCAAAACAGTATTTTTCGGGATAGCCCCCTTGTGCTTAAAAGCGGCCAAATAACGCTGCCCAAGACGTGAACCTATCTTAGAGAACCACTTTTCTCACGGACATTGGGTGGTTGTCTGGACAAGTTCACCTACATTTTGTTCAATACAAAAGTACAATACTCTGATGAGTGACATGGAAGATTGATCACACTAAATCCCAGCAACGGTATGGTTCTTTATCTTGTTTTGTTTTTGTAAGAGTTTTACGCCACTTGCAACACAATAAGGTCATATAAGTGCCGAAGATTAGAGGTGTTACAAGAGAGTAACAAACACAAAAAAGAAGGAGGGGAGAAAAGGACGACAGATGTTTGATAGGAAAGAAGGAGCAAACCACAGCAGAGCACCCGCCAACCACCCGCACTGTATGATTCGTTAGTCAGACGCTATGGAGTGTACAATAAGAGCACGTTTAACTCTTACAGTAGGTCATAAATCTATTCCATGCTTTGTCTCAGCAATTTAAGTTTGAAATCTTATGTTTTTTCTTACGTAAACCGTAGATCTAACCTTTTCAGCATTAAAAAGCCATGTTCCAAGCTAAAAGTATATCTTGGATTTTTCCCACTAAATGTTCAGAAAGATAAAAAGATATGGTATATGAGGAAACACTTGTAGTACAGGAAAGAATTTTTGATAATTGGGAAAAGCACCAAAAAAAAATATTGCGAAACCTGGATCGCTGACGTGCTGACTTCTTTTTTAAAAAAGTCAATTTGGGTTGGGTGGGGGTGAGGGTGGGGGATGGGTAGGGTGGGGAGGG
>NW_004797382.1:388650-389809 GCF_000002075.1 Aplysia californica | reverse complement strand
CCTCCTCCTCCTTCTCCTCCTTCTCCTCCTTCTTTGTTCTCTTTTTTCATCTTCAACCTCTCCTCTTTTTCTTCATAGTCCTAACTCTTCCCCCCCTCCCCCGCCCGCCTCCTCCTGTCTTCACCCCGACCAACTCCCCAACCCAGGCCAGACTCCCCAACAGCCCCCTGTAGTAAGCCCATGTCTGTCACATCAGGCTGTAAAACGCCTTGCTGTCCGGCCGAGAGCCAACCAACACACATACAAACCAGAGATACCCCCAAAGTCCTGCGATCTCATTGACAAGACTAATTGTGACCGACACCCAGACACAGCTCCATTATCCAACTTGCCACTTTTCTCCAAAAGGAGAGCGAAAATGGGGAGATAACTGTGTTAGCGAGGCGAAAAAGCTGACCGATTTTCCCAGGAAAATTGTCGGTCGTAGCTGATCGTTGCGTCAGGCGTTTATTCGTTTGTTTGTCCAACAGAGAAGAAGAGAAAGGCAGGATTGAAGAAGAGAAAGAGAGAATGGAAGAAGGGAAAGACGTGACCAAAAAACACAGATGACAGATTTGTGTTGCGAGTAATTATTGGTGACAAGCTGCAGGGGGTGGGGATACACGAAGGTGGTGGAGTCGTTAGAGTGTTTGCAGTTGTGAGCAGAGGTGTGGTTTTTCAGGGGTGTGACCAATCTTCTACAGATCATGAGAACTCGATTGTTGTTGCTGTTGTTGTTGCTGTTTTTGTTGTTGTAATTGTATTGTTGTTGCTGTTGTTGTTGTTTCAGTTGTTGTTGTCGTTGTTGTTGTTAATGTTGTTGTTGATGTTGTAATTGTTGTCGTTATTAATGTTGCTGTTGTTGTTGTTGTTGCTGCTGCTGCTGCTGCTGTTGTTGTTGCTGCTGCTGCTGCTGTTGTTGTTGTTGTTGTTGTTGTTGTTGTTGTTGTTGTTGTGTCTATTCACTTAGCTAAGAGGCGGTGACTGGAAGGTTTGTGCTGTGTGTTACGAGCAGTCAGCGAAGTCAAAGAACATAGTCATCAAAAGAAAACCTTGAGGATGTCCATCCTAAAAACGTGTAGACTTGTGACTTCCACATGGAAATGTAAGTCTACTTTCCAGGTTTTTAATCGATGTCCTCCTCATGATTTCTATCAAGTAACAAAGTTTGGGGGGGGGG
>NW_004797382.1:386756-388429 GCF_000002075.1 Aplysia californica | reverse complement strand
CAACACAACACAACACAACACAACACAATAACACAACACAACACAATAACACAACACAACACAATAACACAACACAACACAATAACACAACACAACACAACACAATAACACAACACAACACAACACAATAACACAACACAACACAACACAATAACACAACACAACACAATAACACAACACAACACAACACAAAACACGTCCGTCTTACTCATCTGGTACATATATATATATATATGAGACAACCACCACCCCCTCCCCGTTATTTCCCCTCCCAGTCCAGGCAAGGAGTTTAGAAACTCCTGGCCACGACTGACCAGTCACGTGACAGCCCCACCTCTGGCCCAGGTCAGGGAAGGCGCGGGGTTTGGAGACAAGGGTGTGCTGTACTCAGTCAGTGGTGTCCCATTTACCGCGCGGAAACCTTTCTCTACACAGACATTTCTGTCACAAAAACTTTGGTTTGGGCTTTGTCTGTTTTTGTTTCAGTGTGTCGTGAGTCATCAGCGAGGACATTACAGGAGGTCACGTTAGACGACGGAGCTTCATGTCGGGATCAACAGTGTGTGTGTGTGGGTGTGTGTGTGTGTGTGTGTGTGTGTGTGTGTGTGAGAGAGAGAGAGAGAGAGAGAGAGAGAGAGAGAGAGAGAGAGAGAGAGAGAGAGAATGATTCTTTTTTGAGTTTGTTACTCTCTTGTTGTAACACCTCTTACCTTGAGCACTTATATGACCTTGTTGTGTTGCAAGTACCGTGAAACTCTAACTAAAACTAAATAACAAAGAAGTCACCCGTCTAAGACGTCCACTTCTCTCTTCGACAGTGGGCGGTCGTCTTGCACAAGGTGGACCACATTTGTCAACACATTTCCTTCCTTCTGTCGTTGTGTTACGAGTCACCTCTTGACTGAATAATGGCTCTGTTTTTGTTTGTGTTCTGTTTTGTTTTTATTTTTTGTTGTTGTTGTTGTTGTTATTGTTGTTGTTGTTGTTGTTGTTGTTGTTGTTGTTGTTGTTGTTGTTGTTGTTGTTGTTTGTTTCGTTTTATTTCTATTTTGTTTTGTTGTTGTTTTTGTTTTGTCTGTTGCTGTTTTTGTTTTTGTTTTGTTTTGTTTTTGTTGTTTTTTGTTTTGAGAGTTTTATTGCTACATTGTACATGTATCTATATGTATTTATTGTTGCTTTTTTGGGGAGGTGGGGGGGGGGGGGGCACCCTCGCTGCACTCTAAGGGCTCAGTGACAGAAACAAAACAACGAAACATTCCTTAATCTAGAAATGTCAATACAAGACATAACCAGTCCCAGTTTAGACAAACTTGTTTGGTTTTTTTACCCCACGAACACACCTCACTCAGTTTGTCGACTGTCTCACCTGACAAATAGTTTATGGAACGGAATCAACTTTGTCGGGGGGAATGCAATCGTTATATCTATCTAATTAAAAAGTGTAAGTAGTAAGGCTCTGGCTGTACGCAGCTTTGATTATTTTTTATTTGCTGTTGGTGTTGCTGTTAGTTTCTTTGTTGTTGCTGATTTTGGTTAGTTTGTTTTGTTGTTGTTTGTTTTGTTTGTTTTGGTTTCTTGGGTTTTGTTGTTGTTGTTGTTTTGTTGGGGGTGAGGGGGTGGATGGGAGGGGGTGGGGGTTGTTTGCTAGGGGGATTTTTCTTTTTCTTTTCTCT
>NW_004797382.1:354462-385849 GCF_000002075.1 Aplysia californica | reverse complement strand
CCCACAAAAAACGGAAAAAAAATTGTCACTCGACAACCAATCTCGTTCCCAGACAAGAGCTACAGTAGACTGCAACTGAAATAAATATAATATGACCAGGAGTATAACCATGCTGTTGGTAAAGAAACAAAAATTTGTTGGTTTGTTTGTTGTTGTTTTGGGTTTTTTCTTTAATGTAGACGTTCCCCATCAACACATTTTCTATCATTTAGGAGGCAGGCTTCAGACCACGCCTGTCAGGTCCACCCCGGGCTGAGAAAGACCAGGCATTTCAACAGAGACCAAGTTACTCCGTAGAAATGTTTACGAACTCGATAACAAAACTGCACCAGGTAGAGGAAACAAAAGACGGGTGGCTGGCGGGTGCTTTGGTGTGGTAGGCTCCTTCAAACACCTATCGACCTTATCTCTCCTCGTGTGTGTATGTCATTTGTGTGTGTGTGTGTGTGTATGTGTGTGTGTGTGTGTGTGTGTGTGTGTGTGTGTGTGTGTGCTTGTTACATTCTTGTAATACCTCTAATCTTCGCACTTATTTGACCTTATTGTGTTGCAAGTGCTGTTAAAGACTTAATTACTAAAAGGGAACTAAAGGACACAACGTGATGCCAGTTTGTGGTATCCAGGCAACGCACAGACTGATTTTTGTGATCCCAACTGGCAAGTCGTCACATTGTTCTGTGGAGTGGACTCATTTTCCTTTCAAAGGAAGACAACCGTAAAAATCTAGTTTTGTGAAGAAATCAATGACGAGTTGTTTCCCTTGGCATCCTGTATACAGGATCTCTTTCCCCTGACAGCAGAAATCGACCAATGTCAACAGTTTCTAGTTTTGTCGATTAATTACGTGGGGAAAAAATCACGGCAGTTATACAGTGTATAGGTTTTTTTTTCAGTTCAAATATACACCTAACAAATTCAAATGCCGCATAGAAAGACCAAATTACACCTAACAAATCCAAATGTACAAATGACGTCATAAAAAGTCCTAATACAACAATAGCAAGTTCAAAAATGCAAACATAGAAATCTCAAATGTAACACATAGCAAATTCAAATGCCACATAGCAATTTCAAATGTAAATATTAATGCTTAAAATAGAGGAAAAAGAGGTTAAAAGTATAAGAAGTGAAGCAAGGTAAGAAGTAAAAGGTTTTGGGTGGGTTTTCGCCTCGTCACGAAAAAGTTAGAAGTAAGCCGTGTCGTGCCACAAGGAAGAAATCACGTGAAACGAAACTACATGTACTTGTTAATTTTTGTTTAATCCGAAAATAAACCCACAAGTTTAAACAGAAACGAATGGTTATGATGAAAATCAACTAACTGCTGGTGTAGATAGATATATATATATATAACTGGATGAAATTATGTTAATGTAAAGCCAAATTTACTTTTATTTACTTATTGTTGCACTACAAAACGCTGTGGCATACATGTATAAGCTTGCATTGATCTGAATACTGCTGCCATTTTCACTATAGTCACAGCTTTGGGTTTTTGTTCCATCAACTGGGAAAGTGTTACCATCTTTTGTCGGTGAGTCTGCTTAGTGATCATTTAGTGTCTTGCTTCAGCGAACATCTGTTTCAAATTGTATTTCCAAAAAATAATGTTTCAATGGTAAAATGGTATAGCTATTAGGTTATTTAAGAGGCAGGACCTCTGGGATCAACGTCTATCTCTGAAAGTACCGATCCAAACGGTAAATTCGTGTAAAGTGCCTTTCCCAAGGACACAAAGTTGGACCGAACTGAGGCTCGAACCCCCGAACCCGAATCTCACGATTACCAGTCCGATAGCCTAACCACTAGGCTACCCAGGCCACTAAATAATTTTTCCAAATTAAGAATCGTTTTCACAGATGGTAAGACAAGGTATGCAGGTGTCAAGATATTTCAACCCGAGTCTATTTGATGAAACGAAACTGTCGAATGAGGCAGAAAATAAACAATAAAAGTAAAAATGAGAATGACAATAATAAACAAGTTTAAACAAAACAGAATGATGATGATAGCACAAGCGTTCTTTTAGATGTTAAAAACATGTGTGTAAGGGGAAAGATATTTCACCCACAATCTATTGCAGGTTGCCATTTACAGCTTGTCTTAATGCGCGAGCGTTGTTACATACATGTAGATCTACCAAGCATACTTCGTTGTGGGGATTGTTGGAACAGGTTCTTAGAGGGATGGGTTGAAATGATAGCAGCCACTCCCTCTACTTGAAAGTCGTGAAAGACCAGGCCACCCTCGGCACTGACAGCAAATGTCGTTGTGCCGTTCGGTCCCTTTCGACCCTGCACTACGGGAACAAAGCATTGACCACTCCGTGCTCTTCCTTGGTTTTTCTTCATTAACAGCTTGATACCAGCCTCATCGATGAAGGCAGATTCATACCGCTAAATGATCTGCATCAGCCATGCTGCATTTGATGTCTGGTTGCTTCAGTCCTATCATAATTTCTTTAAGTGGGGAACATCCTCGGGGTTTTATCTTATGGTGATCTATTCACCATAGGATACTGGTTATGTTTGTCGTCAACTCAGTTTGAGCACATTAAAAATGCTTCTCATGCTGAATAATCTTTGTGGAAAATATTTTACTTTTGCCATTGGGCATTTGAATTTGCTATTGTGTTACATTTGGATTTATTATTTTAAAAATTAATTTTTTGAACTTGTTACGCACAATCGTGCACTAAAATTTCCTGTTGAACATTTGGACTTTCTATGTGGCGTGAAACTGTCTATGTGGTATTTGAAGTTGCTGTGTGGCATTTGCATTTCTGCATGCACAAGGGGATGCAGATACCCTCATTGTCAGGACTGCGGTTTCATGTGCAATGAACACAACTACAGTTGTCACCGGGGAAGACACCGGTCTGCTTGTGCTGCTGCTACACCATGCAGATATACGCAGTAGGCCACTTCTTCTGAAATCCGGATCGAAGACTAAAAAGCACACAAGCAAATAGACATACTGTCAATGAAAACCCAATCTTGGGCCACTCATCTGCCATGTCCTCCCATTTCTTCAGGCCGTAAATGGATGTGACACGACTTCGAGGCTGTTCGGAGTGGCCAAAGGATAGGCCTTGAATAAAATAAAAAAATTGATACAGATTTCAAAACATCTGCGGAGACTTTCTGCACAAAAGGAAAAGCTACAGCAGACATCATTCATCATTGTATCAGGGGAGAAAGCACTGATCTCTCTCTCTCTCTCTACGGAGGACGAGCGGGCGACACACTGGACATGCTGCGTTACAAGCGTTTCTGGGAGAAAGTGACATTCAGCATCACAACCGTCCATGTACGTTCACTGCCTCCAACTTCAGCAGCAGCGAAGTACCACAGTCTGCACGCGTATCTACAAGTGCAGGTAATTTTTTATTTTTTTTATATCCTTCCCTTTCTCCCTCCTTGTCTTAAGTCTCACCCCTCTAAAGGCTTATGCACTACCCTTCCCCTTCTCCACTCCTTCTCAATCTTTCTCGTACTTGAATACTTGAATGTAGAACTGGGGTATTAGGAAGACAGGGTGCTCCATGCTTCCTCATCTCTCTTCACAAGGGTCTTTTTCAGGGTGGGAAAGCTGGTTGTTTCCATCATCAGCTGGTTGTTGTAGCGTCATTAGGTTGTGTTCCTTTCTCAATCACAATCTCCTTCGTGAAGGAGTCCTCTTCATGGCTGCTCTCTAGGTGATCTCGGACAAGGGCTATTACAGTTGGAGGATCAAAGCTAAGCACCCCATCTATGTTTGCAGAGCCTGCTAGCTATCTTTCTCTTGTGTGTGTGTGTGTGTGTGTGTGTGTGTGTGTGTGTGTGTGTGTGTGTGTGCGTGCGCGCGCCTGTGCGTGTGTGCCTGCGTGCCTGCTTGCCTGCGTCCGTGTGTATGGTTGTGTGTGTGTGTGTCTGTGTGCCTGTGTATGTGTGTAGAAGTTGACTGATTGTTTTACATGTATTTGTTTTCTAGGACTGGATTGACACAATTAGCGATCTGCAGCCTGAGATGTGGGGATGGCAGTTATGTTCTGGCAGACTGGAGCCATGTACAACGGATCTCCCACCTGCTCCCGAGCTTCTGTTGAAGATGATCCGGAGCAATTGCAAGCCAGACTGTCGGTCAAAGCGTTGCACGGGCAGAAAACATGGACTTGAGTGTTCACTTGCATGTGGAGAGAGCAAAGGAATCAGCTGCTGAAACTCTCCCTCTCCTGAGTCTCTTGCTGACAGTGACGATTAGATAGCAAACATTTCACACGGAATGGATAATATTATAGTCATTTTCATGGATTCAGATATATCTCATCAAGACATTTCAAACGAGATGCTACATGGTGGTGTTTTGATACATTTTAGATTTTTCCATAATTTGTTGTCTGTGATGACGTAATTTTGCTTAATTTGACCACCTTCCGACGTAACTATCATCCTCCTTTTTTTAGGAGTTGTTTTAGATTTGATAGCCAAACTATTGAACCTAAAATCAAAACTTTTGCAATTAAATTGAATTTCGGGGTTTTTATGACATTAATGGACTCCTCTATTCTTATGTGTGCATTTGATCTGAAAAAACTATATTATTATACATGTCGAGTCTATCCTGAGATCTTTCCTTCCTAAATTTAATATTATGCACGTTGGACAAGGAAGGAAGGGACGTAAGCATGATTCAGAACAGTATTCTGTGGCCCAACAAGAGTTCTTTCCCTTTGCTTGCCATTGATTCAGTACCCTGTTCTTTTGATTTTTCTTTTCGTTAACTTAGGTTAGAAACTATGTTTGTTTTTTTAAATTCTTTCCCTTTCTTTTTATTTTCTTTTTAAAAAGCCATACCACCCCACCCCACCCCTTCCCCCGTTCATGATCCGCACCAAAAAGCATTTAAAAAACAAAGTTAAAGTAGGCTACTAGAAAATATATAATCCACGAGGACAACAAAATGAGACAGTGTTAGTGGAAAAGGGACCAAAAATTAGGGAGGCAGGAGGAAAACAAAGCAAAAGAGAGGAAAGATGTACAAAGATGTTGTTACAGCAACTACAGGTACAGGTAAGTGTTCCTTCAGGCAGAAAAAGGACAATTTTCGCATTTTCCAGTTGTTGTTTCATTTTCTTCAAACGACGCAACGTTCGTGCACTGATGCCGACAGACTTACCATGTCATCAAGGAGATTAAAAGTAATAGATTAGTTCTAAACTCCTTGCATGTCATTCAAAATAATTATGAAACCTTCAAATCTACAAACAGGGGAAAATGGAAAGGGCAGGCACTGACTCACTGATCGTGGTATTCCACAACGATAGACTGAGAATGGGATAGGGAAGGGGAGTGAGCGATCGGGAGTGGGGGTAGGGAGGTGATGCCCAGCGCGCAAGGCGCTCACGTCAATGAGGCACTGTACTATGTTGGAGACTACACTGTGTAGGCCCTACATGACCTACCAAAGCCTGGTGTATCAAATAAGCTACTTGGCGGGTATGCGGACTTATCTTCTAATACATGTAATGTGTTGACCGTTAGCGTGGCTCCCCCTCCCGTTTCTGTTCGTGGGCTTCGCCAGGTACCCAGGAAGCCTGTCGATAAAGCAGAGTGGGCCGAAAAAAGTCGATGTAAAAGAAAATGTTTAGTAAAGATATTAAAGGAAAAATTTCGTAATTGGAAAATATGTCGATATGTCAAAATGTCGATACATAGGCTGTCAATATAAGTGGATAACGGTATTATGTATTTTATGCAAATTTATGTAGAAAAGTTTTTTAATCTGGCCTCAATTTTTGTGGGAAATACATGATGTGGTTGAGACAAATTGATACAAACCACTGTGCAAAGTTTTGGTGAAATTGATTCAACGGTTAAAAAGATATTCTTATTATCTAAATCGATTTTTAACAGATTGAAAACGAAAAACGAAACAGTAAGCTCATTAAGTGCGGTAGAGTGCAAAACAACTTATGCGCCAGTTGGGTGGCGGGGCGTAGTGCAGGGCTAAAGGGCTTCTTGAGCCAGCCAGACCAGACAATGTGGGGGGGTCATGACCCAATAACCAAAACAACGACGGCCTAATCCAGTTACTGATGTATGTGTGCGCTTGCGTATTTAATTAATTGATTATTATTGGGGGGTAAGAGTTTTACGGCGCTTGAAAATGTATAAGGTCATATGATCACTTTTGCTTGTGAGTGTGCAAATGAAACATACTCACACATATCTGGAATGTCCTCTGGACCAAAGAAATTTTACCTTTGAACTCTACCTCCCCTGGTTTCTCAGCTCCTTCCACATTTGGAACCACCCACCGCCACTGGTACCAGTAGGGTTCGGTGAGGCGCGAAAAGGCCACTTTACATAATAGATGAGATAGGGGATTGTTATGGGGGGGAGGGGGGGGGGTTCTCTCTCACATTTTGCCTCTATAAAAAAAAGCATTTGCCTCGAATTTTGTTCCAGGACGTGTAGGGTTCTCGACTGGTTTAGGCTATCTCCAATGCACACATTTTAATGTAAACCCTGGACTATACGACTAAGAGGTTGTTAATTGTTTACAATTATTATATATTATAGGCCTAATATCGCTCTTCTTGATTTATCGATTTGCTCAAAGATAGACAAGATCAATTCAATGCTATTAATTTGGGGAAACAAGCTGTTTGTACCGGCACCGGTAGGCCTAGAGTTTACCATTCTTCTTCCGACCGGGGCTATTGGCCGTGCCCTCGTGCCCGTTGAAAAGAGTTAATGCAGTGAGATTAAAGGGGCGTTTCTCTAAATTCTAGGGAAATGAATTAATCAAAATGTAGCGACGAACACGAAGGAGGAGCTTATTGCAGTTTATTTACGTTATTTTAAAAAAATGCAGTTGGACCCTTCGCAATGTAACTGGTGCGTAGCGGCTCGAGGGTTATATAACAAAATTATAGAATCTAGGCTTGTATGCTCCATTGCCACTGTGGCGTGAGTGTGATCTCTATGGCGGGGGTAAGGTGAAAAGCACAGAATTCTAACCAGAGCTGTTAAAGTACTTTTTAAAAAGAACTTAAGTACAAATTTAAGTACAATCTAAAAAATGTACTTAAGTACAGTAAAAGTACTTTCCTATAAAATGTACTTGAGTACAAGTACTTTTTTAAAAAGTACTTATGAGTACATTTTGAGTACTTTCTGCTAATATGCTAAAACACTTCAGCGCTTATGCAAAACATCATATTTTATAACTTATCCAGTATATTTGACAAATTAGGCTATTTATTACTAAAAATGTAAACAGTATACAAAGGATTTGAATATACAATGTACGCACTGAACGGTGGAAATGGTCCTTGAAGTTGAACAAAAAACAACCCAAACGAACAGACGCAACTAGTGGGTAAGTGATATTACGAATAGAACTTGTTTGAGCAAGACAATGTGATCAAATTATGTAAGTCAGTCCTAGAGGTCGGATAGTTCTACAGAAAGAGTATCCAAATTGAAAAATGTAGATACAAAGTTGCTCTTAAGAAAACATAAAATTGATGAAAATGGCCCGCATAGAAATGGAAAAGTGCATTGAATTCTTCATTAACAAATCCTCAAGGAATCAATGTAGCCTTAAGCAAAAACCGCCAAATAAAAGTTTAAAAGAAATTTAGGAAGCCTAAAAATTGTTAGATACACATTGAGAACACAGTTTCAGCTTCAATTGATTATAGTGGTCTGACAGGTTTTGGTCACACTGTGTAGTCCACGGCGCCAACGGCAAACCAAAATACAATAGTTTCCTAGAGTCTAGTAAGTGCAGTGTAACCAAAGATTCTCTACTGCAGTAGGTCTCCACCTAAGATCCCAGTGCTCGGAAGCAAGGAAAATATGGGATCTTAGCCAACGAAGCCAAGGAAGAATCTACAGTGACCCATGAACTGACGTGACCCCTGGGCGGATTTATGACATATGGCAAGCAAAGAGTGGTCAACCTTGATGACCAATCACAGTGGCATGAGGCATGCCATAAATAATATTATTATATACACACTCATTATCGTGAGTCTTGAAATCTTTATCTACGTTTATCCAGTTGCCCCTCCCCTTTACCTGTCCAACAATTTTAGCTTTCCATCTCTGATTGAGTCCCCCCCCCCCCCCCCCCCCCAACCTCCTTTGTCGTTACGCACCATTACGTTGTGACCACACCAATTAAAATTCAGGTTGTCTCGCAAATTCGGAAATAGAGAAAAACTGCTTTCAATGGTCAGGGAAGAGTTCACAGTTTGATGTGATCCCGCCTGGAGGGACCTTGTAGGCCCTACCCACCCAGGGAGTGATGTAAGTTTAGGTGGTGAGGTCAGATGCGAGTGCGATGTTTGGGGAAAAGAAACGCATCGGTCAGTTCACACCTTGGTGTGATCCCGTCTGGAGCAAACACTGTACCGTTTCAAGGAGTTTTACAACGCTTGTGATCACATTCACGATAGTGGCAGATCTTTGAGGCGACGGGCCGTTCTTTGATCTCAACTTTTAACTCTTGGCGGTTGATCGGGTTTTTGTTCCGTAAATTATGATCAGAAATGCCTGCACTGACCCTTTCATTAAGCTACCAAAGTACTCAAAATGTACTTTAAAAATACTCAAAAGTACTTTTATAAAAAGTATCGGAGTACAGTAAAAGTACTGGTTTAAAAAATGTACCGGAGTACAGTAAAAGTACCGAAAATTGTAACGTAAGTACAAGTACCGGAGTACTTGTACTCCCTTACTACCAGCTCTGCCAATAGAACGGGAACTGTACCACGTGACCTGTGACGAATTGAAGACCGAAAACAATGGCGTCTTGAGGGCACGATTTATCGTTTTCGGAAGTAACCCTATAGCTTTTACAGCAAGAGCGGCTTTTACAAACGAGTGAAAAGTGGAACATTTACTGTCCAGTTTGTAATTTTGAGTTACAGAATTCACTGTGCAACTAGAGATTGGAATTAAGGTTTTAAATTGTTGTGTTTTTGGGTGCAACAACAGAAACAGCAGACATAGAGAGTTTATAAATATAAGATCTACAGAACTGTGAAAAAATTCGTAACACGGATGGGATTGTTCACAGCACCTCTAGCTTCCCACACACATTTTGCATACGCATATGGCCTACGTAATTTTTTAGTAGCACAACTTGTTACAAGAAATTTGTTTTACACTGAACATATTTTTTCACTAGATCTAATTAATGTTCTGTTCTCAAAACATGGGTTCAATAATTAACTTTATGTCGCCAGCAGAAGTAGAAAAAAGGACGGACTTGCTTTTAAAAGAGATTTAGCTCCAGCTAGATCTAGAATCTATATAAACCTTTTAAAAATCTGTAGAAACCATTGACTGGGATTTTTTTTTTATATTGGCTAGTATTTATTAAAGAATTTTCTTTAAAGAAATTTCTAGAATAATATAGAACCTATAGATGTGTACAAATGTTTGAAAAAAATACTCATCGGTTAAGACGAATTGATATAGATCTAAGTCATTGTGTAAAAGTAGGAGAATCTAGATCTAGGTGTTCGATAGTTCAGTAGCCTAGATATTTGATAAGTTGCGCATCAAATTTTTGACCGCATGCTACAGTAGTAGAGATAGCGTATTATTTTCATCCGAAACATTAATTTCCGCATCCATACACCTTTTTGGGCCTTTATAAGCACATGTAGTCCTACTTTAATTATGTTACTTTCATAATTGTTTTTGAAAGCATTTTCAATTCCTTTCACTTTCACTTTCCACGCGCGGGCTCATATAATTATGATTATAATTTAAGATTCCAAATCTGACGAATGTATTATTAAATAGCGTATAATGCTGAGTTAGCCGATGCATTGCAATGCGCGCTATTATCAATTATTGAATTGTAACTAGACTTCAATTTGATCCGTAACAAGAGACCACTTATTTTTTATACGTGTTCATGAATGTGTGTTTGTTTATTGTGTGCGGGGATTAAAAATTAAAGATTAAAGATTCCAGATCTGACGAATGTATTTATAAAATAGCGTAATAGTGCTGGATTAGCCGATGCCTTGCGATACACGCTTTTATCAATTAATTGAATTGTAACAGGACTTCGATTTGATCCGTAACAAGAGAACACTTATTTTTTCTTTTATACGTATTCAAAAATGTGTGTTTGTTTACTGTGTGCGGAGATTAAAAATTAAAGATTCCAGATCTGACGAATGTATTTATAAAATAGCGTAATAGTGCTGGATTAGCCGATGCCTTGCGATACACGCTTTTATCAATTAATTGAATTGTAACAGGACTTCGATTTGATCCGTAACAAGACAACACTTATTTTTTCTTATACGTATTCAAAAATGTGTGTTTGTTTACTGTGTGCGGAGATTAAAAATTAAAGATTCCAGATCTGACGAATGTATTTATAAAATAGCGTAATAGTGCTGGATTAGCCGATGCCTTGCGATACACGCTTTTATCAATTAATTGAATTGTAACAGGACTTCGATTTGATCCGTAACAAGACAACACTTATTTTTTCTTATACGTGTTCAAAAATGTGTGTTTGTTTACTGTGTGCGGGGATTAAAGATTCCAGGTCTGATGAATGTATTTATTAAATAGCATAGGCCTATAGGGCAGGGGTAGCCAATGCATTGTGATGCACACTTTTATCAATTAATCAAATTGAAACAGGACTTCAATTTGATCCGTAACAAGAGACCACTTATTTTTTCTTATTCGTGTTCAAAAATATGTGTTTGGTTACTGTGTGCGGGGATTACAGGGGGACAAGCCCATCCCCTCGACATGTGATCCAGTGTATGGGGATACATTTTTCTCAAAATGCACACAGCTCTGAAATCCTTGACCAGTGATCACTCACCATGGAACTCTTTCTGTTGTGACTGTAGACACAAGTTTCTTCATTATTACATCTAAATGAGCCTATCATTCATGCATTAGAAATCACACTCCCAACACACAGAAAATGACTTTGAACATATATTCAGGAAACATATGCCAGTTCCACTCTTGTTTACTTTGTTTTGCATTATATATTGGCTTTTATGTGTAAACCAATATTTTGAGGCCTTTTCTGCATTTTTGTGTTTTTGGCAGCATGTACAATAGGCCTATGTATTTTATGTGCAACCGACACATTCTCTAATCTCTACTCTTGTATTTGTTAGACTAGCACATGCTTTAATTAAACAAAGCATGTTGTTGTACACACTACTGATGCAAACACAGAGATGAATTCTTAAAGTGAGAAATAATACATTTCCTCAATATAAGCTCAATTTATTTATCTCTTTCTAGAATCTAGTAAATTGGAGAAAAGGCTTATATTATTCTTTTTTGCTTGCTTTGGATGGCCCTAAGTTTAATGACAATATTATTGTAGTGAGCATGTTACTGTCAGCATCCCCTTATCGTAGATCTAGATCTAGTACTAATCAAGACTATATCTAGATATTTTGCCAACAGAATTAATGTTCATAATTAGTGTTATTATCAAGTGTATTGTGATTGTGAAAATCTTTAGTAGATCTAGATATCTAGAGATCTAGATCTATCTAGATTTCTAGATCTAGTTCTAGATCCCATCCCATCATATAAAAAACAACAACAAACCAACAATACAAATACAAAAACATTGTAACATTGCCAATTATGACATATTGTTCGCAATAAAAATGTACTAGACTATTTCACTATATTTCCTCTTCGAAGAAAGTTTTAAAATACTGATGTAAGGTGTCTTCCAAGCCCTACCACTAGCATCAGCGTGCATAGCAACGCGAAGCCTCGCTGTGCGGCGCAGCCAAAGGTGCCCTCAACCGGCCGCCATGTTTTAGTTTCAATTCCTCACAGCGAATCGGCGATCGCGAAGAGGGAGTTCCGCTTCTATGAGTGTAGAATTCTGTGGTGAAAAGTGAAAGTGAAAGAAAAAAACAAAGTAGACGTAGATCTAATATAGTTACTAGCAGTTCAAAAAAAAAAGTGAAGAAGAAATCTTATGGATTGTGTCCCTTACAGCACTCTTTGCTAATGGAAAAGAGAGTTAGTCCAGATCAAGAAAGGTCAAGGTGAACGTCCACGCAGCTAGGAGTATTCTAACCAATGAACGTAGTTTTGATGCGTGACATTTAACCTTCACCTCAGAGGTGAAACATGGCGGTAGACAGGACGGTGAGCATTTTCTCAACCATTCGTGTCGTTATAACTTTGGTTCTACTTTCCACTGTGTCTTGAGTTATTCCAGAAACCCGTTTAAAATGTCTTCAAATGTTTTTCAGGGATCAAAAATGGACATTATCTCGAGAATCTGGCCATTCAGGCCAACAACAGCGCATTGCGAGTCTCCTAAAAAGGTCAGTGTCAGTATTGATAATGATAGAGTAATTTACTAGACACTGACAGTAACAACAGTGTAAGCCGAGGAGAGTGAACTATAGCTCTTATTTATATGAATAGACGAGTAATACGAGTGGTGTATAGAATTTCGGGTAACACTGAAACAAATTCTGGATCTAGCATAATGTATCTCTCTGTCCTTGGAGTTTAGGTTTGGATCTCCATCCAGTCTGGATAGGAATTTGTCTGGTGGAGCGGAAATCGTTTCTTCCCTACCACTGTTTTTCAAGGCTCTTCATTCAACATTCAGCAAATGAATTGATGAATGTCCTTGGAAGTTGGATCGGTAAATTTTTACTTTCACTTCCGCACTCAGATGCACTGCTTCGGGGGTCAAACTGTAGAAGTACTGTTTGTTTGCTGCAGATCACACACATAGATCTAAGGTATACAAAATAATAAAACTGTTCTGTTGCAAATCAATTATTTTCAAGAAAATTTCAAATCTAGAATCTAGAACAGATCTAGAATCTAGATCTAGATCTAGATCTAGATCTAGATAAGATCTAATATAGATCTAATAGAATTCTAACTGTAAAATATCAAATTATGGATTAAAACATTGGAGCATGCCCCCTAGAACCCCTCAGTTTTTCTGTTTTCCCAGGGGGGCAAGCCCCCCCGATTAGTCCCAAAGCACGTCTGTCTCGATTGAGTCAGACAAATATTTCAAAAACTGTGAAGTTGATATTCGTGTTCAGCGCATCAATATTTAGTAGAAAATGGACAATTGGTAGCTAAGTGTGAGACGGGAGGGAAAGTTAAAAAAATGGAAGTGGATATTTATACGGCAGGCCGTCGAAAAATCGGAAGTGATAATTCCACTGCACATAAATTCTGCCAATCAGAACATCCGGACTATTTATAATTAAGACTATAATCTCTTCCATACGCATTATTATAGAGAAGATGTATACCTGTACTAGATCTATATGTTTAGTTTTAACAATGTTTATCCTTTGCTATCATTTTGAGCATTATGGACAATGATGAAATGTTTTGTGTGATTGTAACGAGAGTGAGAGATGCACAATTTATTTTGTGGAAGCAAAATGGAGAGAAGAATGGGTTGTTTTTTTTCAACAGTCGGGAGCCCATTTACGGATGGGATCGGGTCGGGTAGGTATGATCACCCGACTCGTTGCCTGGAAAACAAACACAATTCTTGCATTGATACACTTGAAGCAGAGCCTCTATGCCATCGAAATATTAATTCCGATCTTTAGAAATTAGACTCAAGACGGCATGTATAGGTATCACTTCCAATGTTCAGACAGCATGCCATGGAAATATCAACTACGATTTTGAGATGGCATGCCGTCGAAATATCGCTACCCAAAAAAAATAGCATTGCTGGATCTGTCGCTCAGACTCAAGAGTTGGAAGAATCACCATTGAACAATGTCATTCATTGTAGTAGTTAGGGGCAGCTCGTGGTTTGTAGAACTCTCCGGCTGGCCTAACACATCGATTCCATTTTCCCACCACCTCCCCTTTATTCCCCCCCCCCCCCAAGAAAAAAATCTACACACTCTCTGTTGTTGTTTATACTTACATCTTCGCTATACCTCACTACACACACACACACACACACACATGCACCAATTACATACTGAGCCCCAAAAACATTTACGTATATCTCTACATTTAATAATGTTGAAAAGTTTAAATAGGCTACAATTAATTAAGATGGTCTGAAGAATTAATTGATACACGTACTAATGACATGACGCTGCCCCGTGCAGATGAAGTCTAGAATCAGATACAACAGTGTGCTTAAACATATACTGAACATAGCACACAATTCCTGGTCATAATCAAACCTTCTTGGTCGCAAATCTCAGAAGACTGCATGTGGGTAGGTGGGGAAAACTGTAAAATGCTATTTATAGAACTCTGTGTCTGGCCAGGGTGAGGAAAAAAGGGGAGGGTAGAGTAGACTATTGTTTAAGCGGCCCACACTCTGTCAGCCGAGTGCCTCTCGCTGACTCTCATATTTTTCTCTATCATGACTAGCCAATCCCTCGAAGCGCCTGTCTGCCAGGAAAGGTTTCAGTAGGAAGTAAGTGACGATTTTCATAGAACATCAAACAGAACCATGGGTGACTGAAAACCTACAGGCAATACAAATTTGAGCCACACTGACAATAAATGTACTAACAGTAATAAAGGCAGTTTTGCTTATAAAGTTACTGATGAAATACATAGAGTATTAAATAGTTTCATCCTCTAATAAAGTAAGCAAATACTTTAGGCATTGCAAACTAGAATTTTATTTACAATTCAGTATTTTTTGCCTTTTGTCAGTCTAGCCATCATTATTAAGTACGGCTAGCCTAGCAGTCTTGCCGTCATTAAGTACAATTCAGTATTTTTTGCCTTTTGTCAGTCTAGCCATCATTATTAAGTACGGCTAGCCTAGCAGTCTTGCCGTCATTAAGTACAATTCAGTATTTTTTGCTTTTTGTCAGTCTAGCCATCATTATTAAGTACGACTATCCTGCCTGTTTTGTGAAGGCCACTTATGATGGAACAAACTGCCAAGTCTTCCACGAAGGATGACTCTCGAAACCATTCCTGGTACAGACAGGAGTGCAACAAGGATGCTTGCTCTCACCTTTTCTCTTCATACTGGCAATTGACTGGGTCATGAAAGAAGCCACCAGAGGCAAGTGCAGTGGAATACAGTGGATCGCTTGGCAGCAGCTGGCTGGACAAATTGGACTTCGCCGATGACCTCGCACTGCTCTCTCTCACATGCTCAGATACAAGAAAAGACCAAGGAACTCAACTACCTATCAAGGAGTGTTGGCCTTCGTATACTTCTGGGCAAGTCGAAAATAGAGTGAAGCTAGGAAAAGTTTCAAGCACTGCTGTGACAGTGGAAGACACTTCCCACTCCCATGGAAGAAGTGTCCAACTCTTTTACCTACCTTGGAAGTTTCATCAATGGTAATGGTGGAACCGAGGCAAATGTAAAAGCAAGAACTGCCAAGTCACGGTCAGCATTCAATTTCAATCAATTATCAAAAGTCTAGAAAGCAAGCAACATCTCACTGCGCACCAAGATTCGACTCTTTAACTTCAATGTGGAGTCTGTGCTCCTCTACGGCTGTGAAACTTGGAAGATATCAAAGACAGTACTGAATAAAGTCCAGACTTCCATCAACAGAGATGTATGAGGAGTATCCTAAGAACTCTAATTAAGTGGCAGGATAGAGCAAGAAATGAAGAGCTGCGGGAAAGGACAGGACAAAAGATAGAAGTAGAAATAGGACTAAGAAAGTGGCGATGGATGGGACATACCTTAAGAAAGCTCAGCAAAGACATCACAAGACAGTAACTGCAGTAGAAACCACAGGGAGCATGAGGCAGGGGTAGGCCACATGAAACATGGAGGAGATGTGTGGAAAGGGACAGAGAGAGATGAAGCTCACTTGGAACGAGCTTGGAAGGGATAGCCCAGGACAGAGAAAATGGAAGGAGCTTGTATGTGTAGCCTATACCGTGCCAGGGATGAAAGGCTTTGATGATGCCAGTCTAGCCGTCTTTAAGTATGACTAGCCTAGCTGTCTATTCACCATAATTTTATGTACTACTAGCCTAGCAGTCTAGCCGTCATTAAGTACAGCTAGCCTCTTCCTTTAAAAATTTTGAGTAAAACGATAGGAGTCAGAAGTGTTTATTATAATGAGGAAAAAAATCCCTGTTATATATATAGAGATGTCCAGGTGGGAATGAGTACAGGGCTATAGACAGTGAAAGATACACCTTAGTTGGTATCATGCTTGTCTATGGAGCAGATGGTACTGGTTTGATTCCCAGACAAGGCATTCATTATTGAAATTGGGTCATTTTGTGTTTTCAAGGCTGTCAACCCATTTGGCTCTGTCTCTATTGGAGAGGGATATTAAAATTTGCAGGTCCCAGATTTTGAATAACGGATAGTGTTGATAGGGGCGTTAATCCCAATACACTTACTATTACTTTTACCTGGTAATGATCATTATTAAAAAATGGTGACTTTTTACTGGAGATGAAAAGTGAAACACTCCGACTCCTAAGAATAAGATTGAATTCCGTTTTGAAAAAGAGAATGGGGGGTGGTGATACACATTACTATCATTACTGTACCTTTAGTCTGTTAAGTGAATGTTTCGGACAGACAGTCTTGTGCATGAAATGAATATATATATATGCAAGTGTGCATGTGTTTGCCATTTCTCATTAATTTTTTTTCTCAGCTCTTTTTTGTACTTGGATAATGTTATAATTCTCCCAGAGCCGTGTGCATTCTAGTGTAGGTGCGAGCAAAATATCTTACATTATTATTATTACTTTAGAAAGTTCTTACTCAATCTGAATTATTCAAGCAAACATAATTTTATCATAGAAAGTGAAAGATTAATTTTTGTATATCATTCTGCAAGATCATAGTTTATTTACATTTTTATAGCCCACGTGGGACGCTCCCTGTTAAGAACAATCAGAAAACGACAAATGCAGTTTTTGGGACACCTTATTAGACGTAAGGGTCTTGAATCTCTAACTCTCACTGGAGAAATTGAAAACAAACGAGGAAGGGGTAGGTCCAGAGCAACCTTCTTATGGAACCTAAACAAATGGGTAACAGGGAAAGATCAGGGAGACATAGCTTTTTTTTAAAGCATCCGAGCAAAGGAATGAATGGAGAACACTGATCTGACACTGGATGATGATGATAGCTTGTAATTGTGCGTCCCTTGAATTGTTGCGAGATTTGGGTTGGTTCTCATGTTGTGACTGTAACGTACATAATAGTGGTGTGATAGAAAAGAAAATCTAATTAATAAGTAGTAGAGACTTTTCTAATTATTGGCTCCTTGAATCTCTTCAGGTTACAGGTACTGGACATATATACTGTAGTCAATGCATTCCAACTCATTCTTTGTAAGTATTTTTTCCCCTTTGTGCACCACAGTGTAATGTTTTTTTTTATCTGATATATATCTAGGGTTGTTGTTTTTCAGGCAATGGAACTGATCAAGAGAGCTGAAAGTGATGACCTCCAGGTGGTATTTGACAAGGTGAGTTTGAAGGGCTTTCTTTGTGGATAGATTTGATAGTTTACTGCATTGAAACTTCTTTTTGAGTTTATCATGGGTTGTGTTACAAAATGAATGTATTTGTATTATATTATAGTGATTTGTGACCAATAGTGGGTAATTGAAATATGAAATTAAAAGAACATAAAGCCCGTTTAGCCGTTTGTTAGTTTTGGACTGAACCCTGATTGCTGTACACATTTCTTTGGTTTTGACTGGGGGGGTGGGGTCTGTTTGAATTGTTTAGTGTTTCAGAGTGGGTGGGGGGGGGATCTTCTGTAATTTCATTGTTCAGTCTTATTAGAACCAATTTCAATGCAGCATGGACTCTTTGTCATAACCACTGTCTTCATTGCTATCTTTGTCATGTAGATAGAACTTAATGGCCATCAACGAAATGAACAATTCTATGTCAGATTTTCCAAATTAACCAAAACTGCAGTGAGGCGTATCAAAATTTTTTTGGAGCTCATGATGTCAAGGTGTTTTGTTACTCTGTCTTTCACAATTGAGCCTGAATGAAATTACCTTTATGCGACAGATTCAACGCTTGGTTTCATTCTGAAAATCTACATTTTTCCTTTGCAACTGGCGTCTGAAAATGCAAAATGCCAAATGTTGAATAAAGCCCTGACTGCCAGACGTAAACAAAAAATCATAGAGCCATACAATTTGTGGATTTGAGATAACAAATGAATAGGCTTAATATAGGATTGCATCATGTGGCGGGGGGGGGGGGGGGTGCTAAAGGTATTGAAATATCCTGCAGGGAAGACTTTTTAGAGGCATGTTTTATAACTCATATTGGCTCCACTTATCCCTCAGTCTCATGACCATCCAGTTCAAAGTATTTCTGCGTTTACCTCAATGATTTTTAGATATATAATATATATAACAGCATGCTCTAATTTTACTATGTTGTTGGATGAAAGTGAGATGAAACTCCATATTCTGTTTTTTTTTTAAATATATAAAAAATATTTTTTAAAATCCACAGCCCTTTGAATATGTTCTGTCACGCTTCAAATAACAATAACAGTGAATAGCACCAAAATCATTCATGTTGAATAGTTAGGTGGAACATGCACAGCTCTGCTTCTCGCTTTCCCCTCACTGTTTCATTGTGGCATTGTGTTATTCAGCCAACGCTAGATCGGCTCTAGACGCCTTTGTCTGTGAAGTATCACCCGGGTCTGTCAAAACTTTGCTACGGAACATGGGATTAATCCGTCGATGTACGAACAAAAAAATTGATTCAGCTGTTGCATACAACTTGCAACCAGGGGGTACAAAAATTATTTCAGCACAAAGATATTCACGTAGGTGTTGAGTCCAACGCAACTGTTTGACATTTATAAGGGTGAAGATGAAGAGGTGTGGGGACCCAAGAAAGAGATGTGGAAGATCAACTCTTGTGCGAGCGCTGTAAAACCTTACTGAAAGAAAAAAAAGTAGGGCAGTAGTGGGGAAGGTGGGGGGGGGGGGGGGGGGGGGGGGGGTGGAAGGTAGACATGATACTGCAGTAGAACAGCTCCAGACTTTCCATTGATGTAGTCAGCCTCCTTAATGCGAAGGCAGAAAAATCACAGCTGATAAAAAACCTGTAAATTCTTTGCCATATCGGCAGGCCGAAGGGCTAGAACCCAGATGACCACTGGATTAGAAAAGTAAAGTAAAGTAATGCGAAGGCAGAGGAAACAGAGAGGACACAGTGGGGACTTCTCAGCCTGAAAGAATAGCTTTTGTTTGTTGCTATTGTTGTTGTTGTTGTTTTGGGTTGTTGGTTGCTTTTTTGTTTGTTTGTTTTTTTAAGGGGGTGTTGTTTGTTTTTTAAACTATTTGAAGATTGCCATAAGCAGGTTTTGTTCAGCTCATTGTTTGCGTACCACTAATCTATGGCAGCTGTGTAGGCAGTAGAGTGTAGAGTTTAAAGCCCCCTGTGGGAGATCTGAAATTATTGCTGTAACCTTAAACTTCATGCTTCGGGCTGTTTCTCGAAGATTTGGTGCAGTGCCCTCTCTTCCGATTTTAAAAGAATCTTGTTTCAATGAACAACTTTTTTCCCTCCTTCTGTGTAGGCTGGAAGGCTCCTTCGAACCTGCTCGATTTGCATGACTGCAGGGCCTTTAAACAGAAGTATTGATTTCAAATTGTTTCGCACTTGCACACGTATTTCCACTGTACATACATACTCCAACATATTTCAGCATTGTGTGTTAAGAGAAAACTTCATGCTTTGCTTGGTGTGGTAAGTTTCATGCTGAAATTAGCATTCAAGCCCAAGGAATAGAAAAACTTGACAAAGAATTGACATTAAAAGTCAGTTTTTGGCCTAATTGTTTCTGTCACGGGCGAGTGGGCTCCCCAGAGCATGGAACGTGCTTCCTGGAGTGATTGTTAGAATGCAGATAGCAGCAGTTTCGGTTCAGTTCGCCGTGCCCTGGTGAGCACACACACACACACCCCCATTTAAAATATGTATACTAAACTTCCTCATGCAAAGCACTTTTCAGGTGAATTGTCACACAAAGAAGGGTTTTTGTCAGCAGCGAGCTATGAATATTGAAATGAAAGGCGTCGTTATCGCAGCTAGTTTCAGTGCACTTCTATACAATTACAAACAATACAAAAGAGGAAAAGACAGATGGCTTTGAACCTGGGACAACATTGAGCAAATGCACTGGCTGGTCTTGTTGCCCAGGTAGTTGCAGTGGCATCGGTGGCCTTGAGGATGTGCGACCACAAGGTTGTAGGTTCGAATCCCGCCAGGGGCCGGAGGTTGTGCCCTTGGGAAAGACACCAAGCTACTGTTGTAGGAATTTTTCTTACTTCACCCAGGTGGGATCGAGTCCCCGTCTGTGGACACCTAAAAATCTTGTCTGTGTTTGAACGTGTGCAATTTGCAGCTTGGGCTGTATGCTTCCGGGGAAGCTGAAAATGTGTCTGAGTGTTTTAGGGTCTGTTGGGGTAATTATAGTTGTAAAGTTCACAGGGCATGCTGTAGGTTGGGGATATGCATGCATTATATAAATGCTATGACGATTTTCATATAGACATCGTGAGCATGCTGAAGTTAAGAGAATATTGAGTTTACCCGTCCTTTCTGGACTGTACCATCAATGAATAAATAATGTCACCATTATGCTCTCAGTTGACAAAGCTAACTTCGAAAAATTTTGTTTGAGACTACTTTCCTCTTCATTTCTGATAATGACGAAGGTCGCTTCTATTGTCTATAGTGAAGAGCCTGGTGGCTCTTGGCGCTTAACAACAACACAAGGTTTGAATTCATGCATACTGGCCCATTCAACGTACAAGAATCCTCACAAACACCAGTAATCTGACAAAGAACAGGTACACAGAGAGTCTGGCTACTGATCAACTGATCACACCGTTGTTGAAAGGTGAATCAAACTCGCGGCCACCCCTCTTTGAGTTTTTGGTCTTTTTTTTTTACATTATAATGAAACACTGTTAGGTGTTGACCTGTTTAAAACAACCACTTTTCCCTTGACAATCGATGGCTGTCCGGAACAGATTTTGCCACGATCAAAAGTACAAACTTTCTCTTTGTGGGTGGTTGGCGTGTGCTCTGGTGTGGTTTGCTCCTTCTTTTCTATGAAACATCTATTGTCCTTCTCTCTCCTTTTTTGTGTACGTTACTCTCTCGTAACACATCTATTCTTCGACACTGATATGGCATTATTGTGTTGCAAGTGCCGTAAAACTCTAACTAAAACTAAACTAAAAGTACAAACTTTATCTTTATCTTTGTGCAGTATGCGTCCAAGGAGTCGGAGGGTGAGAAGTACATGACCTACTCCGACCTCATTCTGAGATACCTCCAGCTTTTGGACCCGGAGAAGTACGACCCGTACACCTACAACCTGTACGCCTCCAGCGTGGACACATCCAGGGATGGGTAAGTCGACAGTAGAGCTGTACCCCGGTAGCAATCTTGCTTGTGCTCGCAAGCCCCTAGTTCAAGTCACAAGCCTCAAATCACTAGGTCAAATCATGAAATCAAATCACCAGCACGTTTCACTTGAGTCTAGTCTGAGCTTCAAGTTCACAACACTACTTGCAATGCACGAAGCCACTCGTGGCGGACCCCCTCATCTTCCCCACACCCTGCTTGCTATCCACGAAGCCACCTATGTCAGAAAGAGAGAGAGACCTGCTCACAGCGCTTCAGGCAAGCCTCAAATCCCGCTTGCAGCTCACACACCTTTTGTGCCCCATGACAGCCAGGCAAGCCACTTGTGCCGGCAGCGAGCAGCCAGACCGCTCACTGTGTGAACTCCAAACCATGGAGGAAGGGAGAGGCTGTGCTTTTTGTTTTGGTGCAAGGGGTAGATTTCTATAGCCGAAGCTATTTTTAACTTCCTGATAAGTAGACTTAGATTATCTTAGAATGAAAAACTCCTTTGGTCGTTCTGATTAGCTTTTGTGTCATATGTATTGTAGATATTTTACACTCCCAATGACATAATATAGAACATTTAGGAGACGGGCTACTTCAACCCAATGTCTGGGCTGAGAGGGAACAGCACCCCAGCAGAAAGACAGGGGTTCTCAGTAAAAATTTCTCCCCATGCGGGAATCAAACTGAGGTCTTTAGCGTGCGATGGCGAAGTGATTGTCCCGTGGACATTAAAAAAACGGCCTTTGTATCATAAAAACAGCCGGTCCATTATTAATTTTTAAGTGCATAGAATAGAGCAATCTGTTTTTTTAACCCGACTATGAAAAAACACCCAACAACCTTGCACCAGAGACGGATGCAAATAATCAGAATCTTCCGTAATAATATTATGTACTGAGCCCACAGCCACGAGAGTTTGTGACGTCACGACACAGTGCAGCAAGCTAGTCCGCAAGTCACAACTCACTGGAAGTCCCCCCCCCCCCCCCCCCCCTGCTCAAAAGCCTTCGATAAATCGATCAGACTCCAGCTCTAGTCGACAGTGCTCCGCTGTTTTGTTTTGTTTTTTGTTGTTTTGTTTAGGTTTGCTTTAGATTTAATTTTAGTTTTAGATTTGTTTCAATTTAGTTTAGCATTAGTGAGGGTAAAAAATAAAGTAAGTGTACAGGTTCAAATTCAACGCCCCCATCAGTACTACTATGCTGAGTTACCTAATTAAGAGGCAAGACCTCTGAATTCAACGCGTCTCCAATAGAACTGAGCCAAGTGAAAAATCCTCAAAATGACCTGAGTTCAAAAACGACTTAAAACGTCCCTAGTCTACATTAATAGAACATATAAATGCCGAGGATAAGAGGTGTTACTAGAGAGTATGAGAGAGTATGCCCCCTCTTTCCCTTTGTCTTCTCTTCTCCCTCTCTCTCCTTCGGCGTCCCCATTCCAGTCTCTCTTCCTCTCCTTTCTCCCTTACTCTGCTTACATTAAATAAGTTGATTAGTTGCTACTGGAAATTTTCTTTTTTGTAGCTTGTAGTTGTTTTGATAAGTTTCTCTGTGTGTTTTACATTAGTTGTTAAAATGATTTTATAAAGATCATTGGTCTTGGTCTTTTCAGTAAAATATAATTCCTGTGACTTTAAACATGTAAATTTCTGTTTTTAAGCCTGAGAATCTTTACTAATTATATTTAAATACTTCAATCATCCTCATGTGCAACGTAAAACCAAGCCTTGTTTGGAACTAATGTGAAAACACTTGAGTCCCACGTACTCACATGACCTTATGCAGTCCAGAGTGCTATATTATACTCTTACCAAACAAAACTAATTTGGTTTTACCATTTGATTTCAGACTCATTTCCTTCTCCGAGTTTCAAGGTTTTGAGGCTCTCCTGTGTGCCCCAGACGCCATGTACGCTCTCGCTTTTCAAATTTTCGACCGCAACGGCAATGGCTACATAACATGTGGTAAGGAATTTGTGTGCAGCTGCAAGCACTGTAAAACTTAGAACAAACTTCCTGAAACTAAATGAATTTTGTGTGTGCACGTTGCTCAATGTTCATAAAGAGCTGTGTGGAAAAACTGGTGTAAGATGCTGGGGTTTTTAAAAAATTGGCTTTAAGCTAACATTCCAACAGGTCGCCACACCAGAATTGCAAAGTTTTATGTGCTCAGTATTTAGTTTTGAGAAATTTGGCGAAAAGAATTTTGAGTTTCACGTGTCAAGCTTTTTCGAATGCAGTTCTTTCAATATCTTGGTAACGACTCCGAATTATCTTACGATTTTGATAGAGCAGATAGAACATTTAGTTTCTGACCTCATAGTCTTAGCAACTCAAAATGGCCAAAAAACGTCAGACAGAACTTTGTCATTTTGAGGTAGCGATGTACTTCACTTTGAGACACCACCACCCTCTCCCCTGACTCTCTCATAGTTTTGGTTTGATGACTTGATTCACATATTCAGATCAAGTCTTGGTTACTAAATGTATGTGTGTCCTGGCATGATGGAATCGGGAACTTGTCTTAAATTTTTAGGCATATATGAAGTTATTAGTATAATCTTAATCCTTGTTCAACTGTCTTGTTTTTGATAAATACAAAACCAATCCATCTTGAATTGAGGTAGAGATATATTTGCAATTGAAGGAGGTGGGGGTCGTCTGGTCAAAGTGACAGGAAAAATTAGCAAGGAAATGGCTACCAAAGTTTGGTGAAATCTATAGCTTTAGTGTTCTTGGAAATTACAAATTTACATAATTATTTATACTTTTGATCAATGTTTTTCTGTGCAATCCATGCAGAAATGTGTTTTTTAAATGAACAAAAAGTGTTGAGCCAGAGAAAAAATATTCAATAAAAACTGCCTTTCAGGCGGAAAGATGCGTTTCTTTGAATTCATTATTTTGACACGGTCTGTTGTCACCAAAACTAGCTTTAGTTCAGATATGGAAATGAAAGTTACCCACATTAGCTTACTATTGTGTGGGTAGTTGGCAGGTGCTCTTGTGTGATTTGCTCCTTCTTTCCTATCAAACATTTGTCTTTCATATCTCTCCTCCTTTGTTTACTTTGTATGGTCCTATCTTGTAATAACTTTAATCTCCACCACTTATATGACCAATAGGTGTTGCAAATTCTGTAAAATGTAACAAAAAAACATTTTTCCCCCCCCCCCCCCAAGAAATACAAAAAACCTAAACTAAACAAACTAAACTTTATGAGTTTCTGAGACAATGAACGTAACTCGTTTGAATCTGTTGCTGTAAAAACATGTGACAGTTACTTTGTCAGCTGGCCGTAAGCTGCAGTTCGCACATTATCTTGTAAAAATTTTCCCCTTGTGCCCGTTTATTTCACATATACTTGTACAGTTGAACCTGCACTAACAGACACCTGTTTGTACTGTAAACCGTCGCTCGAGTATAACAACCCTGTGTCTCACAAAAACAAAATTTTACAGGAGAAGGAAAAAAACTTTGTCAATTCATCTAACATTGCTTGTTAAAAATTAAAGTCGGAATGTTGCACTGGCGGCGATGTTTATTGAGCTACATATCTAAAAATCTGACACAAAATCTGCAACGTTACATGTATAAAAAGCAAAAAAAAAAGTGTTTTTTGACATAATGTGGGTTACAGGGTTATTATACTTAGGCAACAAATTTTTTGCACCGGAGGCAAAGGGTGAATTGAGAGTTTACCTTTGGAGAGAACCAAGACCTACTACTTGATCAGACACCCAGATAAAATTTTTAAAAAAAAACCAAGGCCGTGGTTGGGTCTTTCAACTTTTCCCATAGATTCTAACCCCTGTAACCTTGGGCAGAAGGTCGTTGTTATCTCGGTGTGGGAGGTTTTTTTCCGATGAGCCAGGACTTGTGAAAGGGAACTTAGGATTGATCGTGATAATGCACAAGCCACAAGCCGTCTCTCCGTTATCTCGTCTGTCTCGATGCTTGCTGCTGTATGTTAAGTTCTCGTGTATTGAAGAGTAGGGGAGAGGGTGGTTGGTGGGTGACCCAATGGCATGTATTCCTCAGGAGGGAAAAGTCTTCCGAGGTAATGCATTGAGCTGCAGCTTATCATAATATGGCAAGATGGCAAAATAAGTGTCACATGTTTTTACGGAAACAGATTGAAGTAGAAATTGCATTTATTGCCAGTCATTCTGTATCGTAGAGTGGAGGGGGTGGTTGGTGGGTGACCCTGTGTGGCGTATTCCTCTTCCTCATTGTGATGGTGCACACACACCTTCCCTCCCTTTTTTAAGGAAAACAACAAGACAGAAAAAAAAAGTTAGGGGTTAGTGAACTTTCTGAGCTTGTCAGTTGTTTTTTTTGTTGTCAGCTCTGTTCCGTTTGACGGGTGCTCTGGTGTGATTTGATCCTTTTTTCCTATTAAACGTTTAACGTCCTTTTTTTTGTGTTTGTTACTCCCTCATAACACCTCTATTCTTCAGCATGTATGTTATGACCTTACTCTGCTGCAAGTGCCGTAAAATTCTTACTAAAACTAAAAACCTATACTCTATCTGGCGTCTGGGTGGAGTGGTTAGGTTCTTCACTGTCATATGCAGGAGATCCAAGTTTCTCAGGGGCTGGTTGGAGGATACTCTGGTGTGGTTTGCTCCTTCTTTCCTGTTAGACAGCTATCGTCCTTATATCTCCTCCTTTTTTTCTTGGAATATTACTTGCATGCAACACCTCTAGTCCTCAGCACTTACACAATCTATTTCAAGGTGCAAGTCCTATAAAACCCATATGAAATCCTTTTCGTGTTTCAGATGAATTTGAGGACATCATAAAGCATACAACCCTGAATGCAAAAATCCCCTTCAACTTTGAGAGCGATTTCATCCGGCTGCACTTTGGGAAGGACAAGTCCCGTAAAGTGACCTACCCCGAGTTCACTCAGCTGATCCACGTGAGTTTGTGCTCGCTACTTTTGACAGCAACACACTCCGCCTGTACCGACTGCTTGGTGTAACACTCTGCCTTTCGCCGTTTTGAAAAATAGTGACGCAGTACAGTGTTGTACTAAGCTGTCGATTTGTTTATTAGCGAGAGGAGGGTGTGTTGTTGGTTAAACGCTGTCTCTTCTGCAGGTATATGACCATATGTGTAACAAAGCAATGGACTCTGGCGCTCGTCTATTTTTGGGCATGCAGTGTCATTATTCTAAAAGCTTATTCATTTGCCTTACTTTCGGGGGGAAAATAATCCTTCTATCTTGAATACAAGGAGAGATATTTGCGATTGAAGAAGGTGGGGTAGCCTGGTTTCAGTGGTTAAAGTAATGAGAAAATGGCCGCCAAAGTTGGTAACTTCAATAGCTTAAGAGTCTTTGAAAACTGAAAATTACATATTTTGTGCCTTTTAACAAGGTTTTTCAGTAAAATTCACATGGAAATGCATTTTCATATGTACATAAGTGGCGCTTTGCCAAAAAAACAAAATTTCGATAAAAATTGCCAAACTTGGAAAAATGCCTTTTTCTTCGATTTCATTATTTTGACGAGCGCCTGATTTCACCACGATGCCTCACATATTGTGTTTGCAAGTGCCGTAAAACGGTTACTAAACTAATCTAAAAATCCGATAGTTTCAAAGCCACCTGCACCTTAAATTATCACAGTTATATAGATGTAGGTCTGACGTATTTATATTATTTTGCAATAATTTACAAGTGAAAATTGGAAGGTGTTGATAGCGGGTAAGACTTTCACCAGGAATGTTTAACTTCAGTCTTAAAGTTTAAATAAAACCAAGCCATGCTGTGAACTAATGTGAAAACAACCAACTCGAGTCTTGCTCATTCATATGATTGGCCTTATGCTGTTGCGAGCGCGATAAAAGTCTTACACATGTTCATATGTCCTTATGCAGTTGTGAGTGCCGTAAAACACCAAACTAGAGTCTAACCAAGCTACCACGTGACTGCTTTCTCTTCCCCCTACTGTCCAGGATTTCCACGAGGAGCATGCCTGGCAGGCCTTTCGACGACGAGACAAAAGCAACAACGGCTACATCTCGGCCAAGGACTTTGAGGAAATTCTCATCAACCTCAAGGGTTACCTTCTGACACCGTTTGTCCGCAAAAACATCATCACAGTAAGTCAGTGGGTTGTTGGCGGGTGCTCTGGTGTGGTTTTCTCCTTCTTTCCTATCTAACCTCTATCGTCCTTATCTCCCCTTCTTCTTTTTTATGTTTGTTACTCTCTAGTAACACCTCTAATCTTCTGGCGCTCATATGACCTTATGCAGTTGCAAGCGCAGTAAAACATCTACTAATACAACAGTAAGTCGGTGCTCGGCTCTTTTCGTCTCACAGTGAGCTGGCTGTGCGCTGTTGTATGTGTGTTTGTATGTGTGGATTGCTGGGGGGGGGGGGGGGTTTGGAGGGAGTGGTTGGTCTGTGCCTTATTGTATTGCAAGTGCCATAAATCTTTTATGAAAACCAAGGTTACTTTTTCCCCTGCACTATATTATGACCATTATTATTATGATGATGTGCTTCGCTTTCCTTTTTAAAAAAAAGGGGGGGGGGGGAACGTGTATTGACTCACAGGAAAAATACAGCCACGCGCTCATATGACCAATTGAAGTTTGGAGCACCATAAAACTCTTACCAGAACAAAATGTGGAGTTCCCCCATCAGGTGATGCAGGGGTGGTGGGCAGGTGTTTAATAGTGTGGGTTTGCTTGTTCTTTCTTATGAAATACCTGTACTGACGTAAGCTGACAAAACGCTTTTTTTTCTTCTGAGCAGTTTCGAGAAAAAGAGTCTTTTTGTTAACGTAATCATTTAACACTTTCCACCCACGGAGCACGCAACACTTATCCCCACTGACGAGGACACAGATGCAGTACATGCTATATCACACCGTCGCCAATCGTCGCCCTTGGGGCAGAAGGGACGGTTTCTTATCGTCGCCGATTGGCGTCCCGTGGGGGGCAAAGTGTTAAAAATGTTCATTCCGAAATTTGAATTCTCTTTTCTTTAAAAAACTTCACAATTTGAATTTGATTTTTTCACACAAGTAGGGTAACTAATCAGGCTTTCGATTTAGCAAATACAAAAATTTGGGGCCAAAATGAAAAATGGCTTTTTGTGAGCTTACGGCAGTATAGTCCATGGGTCTGTATCTCTCCTCCTCCTTTTCTTTTTATGGTACTATCTAGTAACACCTCAGATCTTTGGCAGTTATATGATAACCTATTTGTGTTGCAAGTGCCGTCAAACTTTTGCTCAGACTGACCAGGTGGTGCTCGGGTGGTTAGCAGGTGTTTTCTAATGTGGGTTTACTTGTTCTTTTTTAATGAAATATCTATCGTCCGTATCTCCTCCACCTTTTCTTTTTTATGGTACTCTCTAGTAACACAGCAGATCTTTGGCAGTTATGTGATGGCGTACTTGTGTTGCAAGTGCCGTAAAACTTTTACTACTCAAAACTGACCAGGTGGTGTTGGGAGGGGAGCACCAGCGACAGATCAGCTATGCGTACTTCACTGCGTTCATCTCGCTGCTCAACAATATCGAGCTGGTCAAGAAGATCTACATGTCCGCCACCCGGAGGGACCCCACCAAAGCCGTGCACAAAGGTGAGCCCGTCGGGACAGACTGACTGACACTTACACAGCGAAACTCGTGGGTAACAAAACGATGTCTACGTACTGACAATTTTGCTATGTGCATGCTGACTGTAAGTATGAGCTATGTTAACTTTTAGCGGTTGTGGTCTTTGGTTTTACCAAGTAGAGCGAAACATAGCAAAGGATCATTTTTTTTAAAAATAAGGATATTGACAGTTCTACACTTGTTCTCAGCACAGTAACATCTCCCTCACAAAGGAGCTGAAGCTAAGAAAGAAGCCTGCAATCTGTACACATCCGCCGGTGGAAATATAGCCTTTCAATTTTCAAAATGTGGCAAACTCTTCTCTGCCATACTTGGTCTCACTGGCCATAGCAGAAGATGTAAGTCATCGTAACCCTTATTTCTTCTGTTTCGCTAAAGAAATACTCTCCTCTGCAGACGCGTTGGTGATTGTCCGACACTGACCAACTATTATTGTTATTATTATTTTGAATATCATCATCATTTTTATTATTGTGATTATAATACTCATCGTCATTATTATTATTATTATGATTATCATCATTATTATTATGATAATCATCATTATTATTATGGTTATCATCATTATTGTCATCATTGTTATTATTATGATTGTCATTATTGCTATTATGATTGTCATGACAGAGGAGCTGCTGTACCAGAGCCAGGAGTTCTCCCAGATCACCCCCCTGGAGATAGATATCCTATATCAGCTGGCCTATCTACAACATCAGGAAAGGTGAGTCCATTGCTCCACCATGGGGGGAACGGCTTCTATTTATTAATTATTTTTATATGGTCATTCTCATTCCGTAACCATTGATCCCTGTCATTGTGGGGATTGTTTGTGGATTAAAAAGTGGTTTAAAAAAAAATAACCCTCCCCCAATTGTCGTATAAAATATTTTATTCACATACACGTTTAATTTCTCCCAAAAGGTTGTTGTCTGATTCTCTCACTTTGTATTTGCCTCATCCTCGTGAACTGTTTGTGTGTGTTGTGAACTCTGAAGGAGTTGTTGCTGTGTGAAGCTGTCATTTAGAGAGAGATTGACTCTCACATTTGTTGCTGTGTGAAGCTGTCATTTAGAGAGAGATTGGCTCTTTCATTTGTTGCTGTGTGAAGAGTTCATGTAGAGAGAGATTGACTCTCACATCTGTGAATGTCTTAGTCACATAGCTGCCAACCAGCACGTGGACAACATCTGATACGTTTCTACGGGTCTGGGTACAGAAATTTGTTTTTACATCAGAAACATGTATGTTCTGTTTTCTAGTATCGCTCCTCATGGATGTGCCGCTGATGGAGAAAAGTTATGAACATTAAGGATTGGATTTGCGAAGGATAATGAGAACGAAGCCCAGAAGTGAATAATTTGTCAACTGAAAAGACCTTTTGCTGCAGGTCTACTTTGAACTGATTGAATACAGAAAAGTGCTGGAAGGGTTTGGGAGGGGGGGTTACATGGCCAGTGGCCACCATCTTGACCCATGGGTCAAGTCAAGTCTCTTTTTTAAAATTTGGTTTTGAAGAGTTTGCGGCTATGTAGTCAGTATGTGAATGTACTGGTCATGGTAGATAGAAGAGGTTTTTTTTGTGGTGTGATGTCGGTGCATGAACTGCCCATTGTGTGGAGTCTGGCTTCACGAATGATAGATAATGTTTGCTGCAATCTGGAGGGAAGTGTCTTATACAGATGGAGTTTATTCTCTTGTCGAGAAAGTTGTTTGAAACAATATTCTTCACAGAAGTCTTAGTTTGGCTGGGCCTTTTGAGAACTCACATTTTATTGAGTATGTTTGTATGTAAAGACAGACGAATAGGGTATGTCAAGAAGAACGTTGACTGCTGCATGTAAGACTCAAGCTATACGCCATTCTGAAAGTGAAGTGTGACAGTCTTACCCTGAGCAATCGTCGTGTTTTATTACATGAGTAAAGAAAAACAAAACTGAAGCTGTGTGTAGAGAAAAACAAAACTGAAGGCTGCATGTAAAAAAAAAAACAAGTTCAAAGACCAGAGAGAGTACAGTGTGTTTTTACGTGAGCCGCAGACAGATTCATGAGAGAATCTCTGTTAATAGTTTCACTTGGAATAAGCCATGGTGGGCATATTTTTTTCAAATGAGTTTCTCAGCGAGTTAGGGAAGATTTCTTGTTTTTTTAAATGTGGAGTTTATCAAAAACAAGAGTAGCAGCTGGTTGTTAGATTGTTTACTGAAAACAGTCTCCCAGGGGCCGCCGATGACTATGTGGGTGACATCTCGTTCAATTCTCAGATCAGATTTTGTTGTGTTGTCTAAAAGTAGAGGGGTCAAAAATTGATTGCATTGTTTTGTTTATTGTTGTTTTCTTTTTTGGGGGGGG
>NW_004797382.1:350104-353174 GCF_000002075.1 Aplysia californica | reverse complement strand
CCCCCCCCATTCCGTTAAAAAAAATTTAGTACGCAGTATCATTATCAAAATTTGTTTTTGACGCCAGGAGGAGAGATGGGAAGTGGCAGTTTATCCAGGTGATTGTCTTATACATGTGGTCGTTAGAGTAGGAAGTGAGATACTGTATAAGACAGCCACCTGTGTAAGATGGCCACTGTTTTCCTTCATAATGGGTGGCTGTCTTGGACAAGTTAGACTGTATCTTTACAAGGACACAGCTATCTGCTATAGTGGCCACATAGAGTTATATATTTAGATTACCATTGCTGCTGCTGTTGTTTTGTTGTTTTTTTATTGGATAATTTTTGGATGGTGTAGAGGTGGGGGGGGGTGGTAATGTGAAGGAAATGGTGATGTAGGTTTAGTTTACTTCATTAATGTTTACTTTTTCTGTGACTCAGAAAGCATTTTCCTTTTATCTTTTTGTCTATTTCACTATTTGTCTGGTGTTCTGTTATGTTTTTTTTATTTTTTGGCTGGGGGGGAGGGGGTACCTTTGTGGTGTAGGAGATGCAGTGGATGAAAAGCTTCACATAAGTTGTTGATGTAGGGAGGAGGTTTTCCCATGTACAGTGGAGTCCGTTCAAACCAAATGCACTTAATCTGAAAACACTTCCAAAAGAAAATAAAATCCGCAAATCCTTTTTTTTAAAAATTGGTTTCGTTGCTGTTGGAATAATCAGAACTGAAAGCCCGGCTAAAACAAAGACAAACCAGCGGTGTGGCAGATTCTGGTTTTGAGCGGCTCTGCTGTGCTATATTGTAGAGGTGTAGTGGAGGAGATGCTCATGTGGACAAATGTGGCTGGAAAGGTCTGTGGGAGACCTCTGTTCAGAACTTACTTGGTCAGGCGATGGCTCGTCTGTTTGTTAGTTATTTAACACTTTGCCATCTCAAGGTTCATATAGTAAAAACCCTTGCTATCAAAGGCAAAGGCATTTGGGGGAAAATCCAAAGGAACTGGGTGGTAAACATTGCCGATCGGCGAGATGTGATGGTAAAATGTTAATGACGGGTGGACAATCTGGAGCTTGCACTGAATGCTCCTTGGGAGGTTGAGAATGTTTCTGTGTTTTCCTAGTACAGGGTCTGCTGGGGTGGTAGTGGTTGTACTAGACTTACAGCCTGCTGTACAGCGTAGATATGCACCATAGAAATGCAGCCATTATTATTATCATTATTATTTTTATTACTGTTATTATTATTATTATTATTATATCATTATTATTGTTACTATTATGTCATTGTCATTATTGATTATTATCACTTTTGTTGTTTCAAAGAAGGCTCAAAACCTTTCAATCTCAGTCGCGCCAAAGTATGCGAAAGATGACTATCACTTATGTTTAGAAGGGTGACCCTAGCTTGACCCTTCCTGGTGCAAATGCGGGCTTGTCAACTTGATATATTACGTGAAGCCTCCTGGTGAAATGAGGCGCTTGTCAAAATAGTGAAATCGTAAATAAGAGCAGCACTGGTTTGGCTGTCTTTATCAAATTTTGTGTTTTGGCTCAACATCTTTAATCTCCATTTAAAAACAACTTTCTGTGTGAATTGTACTAAAAAAAATGTTGATTAAAGTTAAAGGCACAATAATGTAAATATTTTGTTTTTAGGGACTCTCAAGCTGTGGAAATCATCAGACTTTGTCGGCCATTTTCTCTTTAATCTTACCACTGAATCAGGCAACCCCCCGCACCCTTCAATCGCCAATATCTCCACTTCTTTTCAAGGTTAATGAATATTTTTTTACTTCAACAAGAGACAAATTAACAGGTTTTAAGATGACCCCAATTACTCCACGTGCCCCAAAAACTGAGGAGTGCCTGATTCCACTGCGTGGTGACACATATAAACCTAATGCTGTATTCTTGGGTGTCCCTGGTTGGGTTTTGAGAAATGTTGGCGAGCCTGCAGTTGTGACCGGTGCATGTTGAGCTGGACAGCTGTTTGTAGATTATATAGTACGCTTTGCTCCTTGAGTTTGAGCGAAGTGCTCCGAGATGGCTTGAGTGTAAAAGCTTGACTTACCACATTTGCTGCGATGTGTGCATTTTAAATTCCTTTTTTATTTGTTAGTACAAAGCAGGCATAGTTGTTTCCTACTGTGTGTGTGTGTTTTTTTACTAATATAGGAGAGTGTTTTGTTGTTGTTGTTTTTTCTAATATACCTTGCATTAGTTTATACTCTGAGCGTGGATGGTTGGTGGATGCTCTGGTGTGTTTTGTTCCTTCTTTCCCTTCAAGCATTTATGGTCCTCTTCTCCTCCTTTTCTTTTGTGTGTTACTATCAGGGAATACCTCCAGTCTTCAACACTTCTATGGCCTGTTTGTGTTGTAAGTGCTTTAAAACTTATTAAATCTAAGCTAAGATTAGACATCTTGTGAGCTGCACTTTGTTGTGCAATAGGTATAAAAAATATGATTGTCTTTGGAATACTGGGGGGGGGTATAGGATCTGTCTATCTTTGAATATTTTTGTTCTGTGCTGGATGTCTGCAAAGTATAAACCTTCAAAATGCTTCTCCCTGCTCAAACAAAGATCAAGCATAACCAAGCTTTGAGAGCATCAGCTAATGTAGTGACTGTGTGCTGTTTGACGTATTCTCCATGTTGTAGGAAAAACCTTACTAAACTAAGCAAGCAAAAATGAGTAGTTTGGTGGGTGGTTGGACGGGGCTGTGGTGAAGTGTGCTCCATCTTTTTTATCAAAATACAGTAGTCTCCGCCTAAGATCCCACCGTTTACGATCCTGATTCGCTTAAGATCCCGCTGTTTTAAGAAAACAGAATTTTTACTATACAAAAGTCACCCTTAAGATCCTGCTCTGATTCACTCTGAAGGTCTACATTCGGCTAAGATCCCCCATTCCAGATCATAGTTTGCGGAACAAAAACGCGGGCGGGACAGCCAATCAACCAAGAGTGAAAAGTTGAGATCAATAAACTGTCCATTGCGTCAAAGATCAGCCACAATCGTGAATGTGATCACATACACGTTGTAAAACTCGATGAAAAGATACAATGTTTGCCCCAGATGGGATCACACC
>NW_004797382.1:347679-349830 GCF_000002075.1 Aplysia californica | reverse complement strand
CGGTCAGAGATGGAAAGCTATAAATTTTCGACAGGTAAGAGGGAGGGGCAAAAGGATAAATGTAGATCTTGAGACTCATGACAGGATAATAAGTGAAAATAGCACGCCTCATCCCACTATGCCCTGTGATATGTCATCAAAGTTAACCACTCTTTGCTCGCCATACGTCATAAACCCACTAAGCGGTCATGTCAGTTCATTTTAGAGTGGAGGGAGACCATTTTATCGATTGTGAGCCTTAGCATGGGTCACCATAGATTCTTTTCCTGGGTTCGTCAGTTCATCAGTTAAGATCCCGGTTCGCCTAAGATCCCGCTTTTCCTTGCTCCCCAGGACCAGGATCTTAGGCAGAGACTACTGTATCTATCATTTTTATCTCTCTTTCCTTCTTTTCTTTGTATGTTACTCTTTGGTAGTAACACAACTCTAATAAATGGCACTTACATGACCTATTTGTGATGCAAGTTCCGTAAAACTATAAACTGAGTGACCTGGTCTGACCCTGCTTTACAGGATGGGCAGACAAATCTGGCGCTACTCGTTTTTCTTGCGACAGCGACAATATGAAGTTTTGCTATGCTTGCTGGAACGTGATGAGATTTTGCCTGTGAAGTACTGTGCTGCAACTTGGCGTTGTTGGGGTTTTTTTTTCTTTTAAAATTTCCATTTTCCTTTTTTGTAATTGCAATGTTCTGAGCTTATTCCTTTCGCTCTCATGTTTTTGTAAAGGAACTTTTTCTTTGCCTTTCCCAGGCTTGCCAATGGTTCCAAATTTCCCGAGACACTCCCGGATTCGACTTTTGGGAATTTGAGAACTTTATTCCGTGACAACTTTATGCCATACCATGACATAGGCTATAGCAAAACCTGTCCCACTAGAGATTATGTGATTGTGTTAGTTGTTACGCATAATCTGATGTTGTCACTTTGGTGTCCCTGATTAAGTTTTGAAAAAGTTGGCAAGTCTGCTTTTTCACTTGTGTATTTGAATTTTGCTGTTAACGATTTTTGTTCTCAGCGGTCAGCGCTTTCTAGGGTGTGTGTTTGTATCAGTTCAGTGCATAGACTTCTAGTCAACGATATACTATTTTTTCTTCATCAGTGTCTACCTGAACCCATAAAATTTTCAGGGTAATTTAAGGGAATAGTACATGTGTGATCAAATTTACAGTTGTTGGATGAATTCCTTCTGCACTGTTTGTCTTTAATTAATCTGTAAATGCCTTATCATATATTACAGAGTCGGGGATGGGAGAGTTTAGTCTATCTTTGATTATAATGAAACTGTCGATTGTTCCTGCTTCTCTTCTTGTGCAAAGTTCCAATTTTTGGGGGGATTTTTTACTTTTATGCTCTGGCTGGTATGGTTTGCTCCGTCTTTCCTGTCGGGCATCTATCGTCTTTATCTCTCCTCCTTGTTTTTCCTTGTATGTCACTCTCTAGTAACACATCTAATCCTCGGCACCTCTTTGGCCTGATTGTGCTAGTTTCAGCTGTTCTTGTGTAGGCTTTGTTGTATTTTCAACACGTACATATTGAAACTTGCTCATAAGGAAAATATGTCCTCCTTCCCCCCTTCCCCCCTTCCCGTGCGTCCCGTAGATTTCTATGACGCGTCCTGGCGATTCGCTCCACTAGGTACATCGAGCTGAACAGCAGAAATTGCCCAAAATACTTGCTGAACAGCAGAAATTGCCAAAAATACTTGGTGGGTCTAAAAATGAGCAAAAAAATGTTTTCCTTTATTAAACTTTTGAATTACCTTTCTGTCGGAAAATCAATAAAAATCATTAAAATTTGCTGTTAAACATGTTTTTAAAGCTGTTTTGGAGAATGTCTTTGTTCTGTGATTGAGGTATTTTTCTATCTTCGATTGTGAATATCTCAGTATTTTGCCTCGGACAGCAGTGAAGCATTCCAAAATTTGTGTTTCATTTCTTTTAATATTATCATATTCGTTTGATATTGGTGTCATAACATGGAGGGGAATTATGTGCTCTTTGCGTCTGTATCAAAAACTCAAATTATGAAATCTGTACCTAGTGGACTGAACCGTCGGGACTCGTCACATATATGGTCGCTTTTAAGGACAAGTGGGGTAACCCAGATTTCAGGGGTTTCCAGAAATCTTGACCTACATCAAAAGTGGGC
>NW_004797382.1:345176-347237 GCF_000002075.1 Aplysia californica | reverse complement strand
GTGACGGGTCATTAGTTCAACAAGAATATTTTTTGTGTACTATTTTGTTGCATGTCAGTTTTGTGTAGGCGTTCATTATAGTACAAATCAATTGTCTCCCATTGTTTCCTCTTTGCTTTATGTGAGTCCTATTGTTATGATGAAAGCTATTCTACTTTGCGGGGGTGTTATTGTTCCGATTAGATTTATGTCCGTTATACTGCCTTTGTGTGACTTTGACGCCTTTTCGCACAATGAATGTCGTGACTGATACATATTGGTGTTTGTTCCTTGTTTTTTCCAGTGTGCTGTATTACTCTGACCTGGATGAACTGTCGCCCATGGAAGGTCGCGAGACGCCCTTCAAGATTCAGATGCAAATTGCTGAGGTAAGCACACGTACGCACGCATGTATTTACACACACAGCCATACACCTACACACGCCCGCATGTACACGCACACACACAAACACACCTAAACACACACATATACACACTTGCTCACACATACACACACGCATGCACATACACACACATGCACGCTCTCACCTAAACACACACATATATACCCACTTGCTCACACACCTAAACACACACCCACATATATACACACATGCACGCGCGTACATACACACCCACACACCTAAACACTCACACATGCACACGCGCGCACATACACACACACATACAATGCTGAGGCAACCATCTATTTGGACCAATAAGGTTGCTTTTAGAGACAGAATTGGGGGTGGGGTGCATCGCACACCCCGAGTTAATCACGCGCCTAAAAACAAACAACAACAACAACAACAACAACAACAAAGAAACTACCTTTAACATTAGAAATGAAGGGTTGCTTTGAAGCACAAAGGCCCCCCCGCCTCCCTCATTCGCACTTGATATAACACCAATGTCTGCAGTGAAGTGGTTGCCGCGTTGATGTCTCAGTCTCTATCTGTCTCTCTCTCTCCCTCTCTGTCTCTCTCTCTCCCTCTCTGTCCCTCTCTGTCTCGAGTACTCTGACCCACAATTGGAGTAAGGAAGAAAATAGGAGTGTGTTGCTATTTTATCCTATTCTGATTTGGCAGTGGCGTGTTTTCTCTCCTTTGTCTTTTTTTACTGCCCACCAATGATTGGTGCTGTTTTGTCGTCACTGGGGTCAGTTAGAAAGTGCAGGGAGAAGTCAACTCCCAGTTGCCCTTCAGTGTAGCCCACCTCCTAAATGATGTAAATTGTGGGAATGGGGGGAGGGGGTGGAAAACCACCAGGGTAAGATAAGATAAGATAATACATTATTGTCCCAGAGGGAAATTTTTCTGGGCTGTACAGTATGACTGTAAAAACACATGCAGGTATACATAGAAATTAAATTATATACTGTATTGCTCTCATTAAAATTAAAGGAAAAGCAAATTTGACAATAATGTACATATCACATGAGATGCGTGGCTCAACCACATGCAGGAGTTTATCACGAGACCTGAGGAGTGGCCTACATTGAAACAGACGTGCCACTCATCCCGATCTCATCGGGATATCCCCGATTTCATCGGGATATCCCGATCTTTTTTTCCCCAAATCTCAAGCATCCCGATTTCAATTGTGTGTATCCCGATTTTTTTGTTCCTTCTGTTGCGCCAGATTTGTCTAAAAACGAACTTCATATTTTTATGGACACACATTGGTAAATTTTTAATTTTAAGTCAGCTTGGCAGTCACCCCGATGATTTGTTGTTGGTCCCGATTTTTTTCCCCCCAGATCCTGATTTTTTTCCCCCTTGAGATCCTGATTTTTAGATTTCATAGAATGGCAAGTCTGATTGAAACGTTTCCCGTCTACTGTCCCCAGCAAAAACTTCGCCTAGAGCAAGGGACCACAGAGAGGACAGTGGTCATGCAGATAGCTGAGAGTGCCTACAGGTTCTCACTGGGAGCTCTTGCTGGAGGTGAGGGGGGTGAGGGTGTTGGAGGGGAGGGGGGAGGGGGTCATGCAGATAGCTGAGAGTGCCTACAGGTTCACATTGGGAGCTCTTGCTGGAGGTGAGGGGGGATGAGGGTGTTGGAGGGGAGGGGGGAGGGGGT
>NW_004797382.1:331703-344521 GCF_000002075.1 Aplysia californica | reverse complement strand
CGTGAGGGGAGGGTGGGGGATTGTTATGTAATGGAAGGCTATGAGTTTTTAGACAGCTAAGTATAGTAAAACTGTTTACTGAAACTTTAAAAAAACAACTAAAACCTTGCCACTCCCCCTCCAGCCACGGGAGCGACGGCGGTGTACCCCATCGACCTGGTGAAGACGCGGCTCCAGAACCAGCGCACGGGCTCCTACGTGGGCGAGCTCATGTACAAGAACAGCTTCGACTGTGCCAAAAAGGTGAGCCCGCCGACACAACGCCAACGCTGAGGCAACTGACTGTGGGACTGGAGGGGCGGTTAGTGGAGGCTTTGAAGCTTATCTGTCTTTCTTTCTATCCTCCATAGGATCATGAATGTAGAAAACGTGGGGGGGGGAAACAGCTCTGGTGGGGATCGAACTTTGGACCTCCAGGTTGACAAACACCATACATGAGCTACTGAGTGCTTTAAGTTAACCAGAATTCTAAAAGTCTTCCACCATCATCATCATAACCTTTCTCACTCTGCATCAGGATATAGGCCACAAAACGCTTTCCACTTTTCCCTATCCTGGGCTAGCCTCTTGATATTATTCCATGTCTTCCCACTCTTTTTTGCTTGAACCATTCTTTTCAACTCAAAACTTTTCCACTGGCGAGTATGTTACAGCCCAGCCCTCATATTTTTATTTCGTCTTTTTTCTTTTCTGCGAGAAAGCTCATTCGAAACCAAAATTGTCACCAAAGGACTCCATGGACATGTTTGTATTCTTGAGTGTATTTTTGACTGGACGGCTACCAAAGCCTATTCAGCGCCTGATTTATTTTTCCCCTGAAATGGTAGTCTTTGTAATATGAAAAGTTCAGGTTTCCATGTTTTCTTTGCTCAGTGTTAGACTGATGTTTTAGGCACATTTCTTCTGGGTTTTTTAATTAATGAAGAAACTCAAATCCATTATTTTTTAAACTTTTGATATAGACCTTTCAACTACTCGATTAAGTTCGGAAATCAGTTGTACTCAAGGGCACAAAATATCTTTTTAAAACTTTTATTTTCAGCCTTTTGGATAGACTGCAGTGCAACACTTGTAAAGTATAAACTGCCCTTTGTTGTTCTGTACATGAATATAAGACCCTTTATCATGCTGTAAATACACACGAGTTTTGAGCTTGCAACATCTTGAGTTTGTTTCTCAAATTGAGCCTGTTCATGACTAAACATTGTTACAATTTAGTCTAAGGGTGCAACATTGAATGTGTCCTTTTGTTTTTTCCCTGGACTTGGTATTGATGGAGGATTTTTCCATTTTGTGTGCCCTGGAGGTTGGTAGGTTGGATGTTTGTTCATCATCCAGTGTCATAAATTATCCTGTTGTTGTCTATGCTCATATAGGTGTCCCTGCCGGTCAATATCAGTCATATGAAGGAAATTTCAAAACTGAGCTAACATTAACTGAGCCCTACAATTTAAATCAGAATGAAGTAAATATGACAATAGTTGACGAAAATACAGAACTTTTAATTGTACGAGGTGAGGAAACAGGAAAAAGAGAAAATGGCTTCCAGAGTTGAGCAACATGTTTCCATAGCACTGGGGGTCTTAGAATTGAGATAGAGACTTGAAATGTAATAGTTATCTTGGCTATGCCACTACAAGGTGACATACAGAAGTAGGAAAATATTCATTCCCAGAGAAAAAAATTATGGACAGAACAAAATGTTCACGAGAATGGAACAAAAAAAGGTCAAATGCTACAAAATAATATTAGCATTATACTAGGTACCAGATACTAACTTTTCAAAGTAGCTGTATGTCAAATTCATTTGTTTTATATGAAAGGCCTATGTCTTCTGAGAATTTTGGTACCATACTTCTGTCAATGTTAAAGAGAATGTTTCAATTTAACATAATATTGCTGAAGTGGCTAACTGGCTGCAACCCCATGATTGACAGATTATAAAAGGGTACCTAGTACACCAAATATTTCTACATTTATTATAACTAAGAAATGAAGCCAAATTTTTTTCAAGACTGTGAGATCATTACAAATCAGTATTTTATTGCCTCAAACACAATGATCTGTCGTTATTTCAATAAAAACACCATGCGTTTGTCTCGGTCGGCGCCGCATAGGTCCCAGTGGCAAGTTGTAGTGTATTGAGTGCTCCCCAGAGTTTGGCGGAAGGATTCATGCAAAATAATTCCAAGCCGATGACTTTTTTCTAATAGAAAAAAAACTGTTCTTTCTATTGGTACCTTTTTTAGCCGGTATTTTACACATTTCATTTTAAAAACGATCTTTGAAAACTTAGACACTTTTTTTTCAAGGTGTTCTATCCGAACGCAAAAGGCCAATATTACCACGGAAAACCACGTCAAAGCTGTGTGAAAAGAGGTATTTAATCATCAATCTTTCTGCAAGGCATTTGAATGCATGGGTGTCAATTTTGAACCTGCCAACCTCGCATTCCGACAGCGAGGGGCTCCCCTTTCCATGGCAATTCTCTAGCTCCAAATAATCGGATATACAACTTACACTATTGTAATGAAGAAAGTCTGAACTTTTTCGAAGTGTTCAGCATTTAGTGTTTTATAGTAAAAGAGTACAGAAACAGAGATCTGAATTACCCCCATTTTACCGAAACCACTCGCTCTGAAGGCCCCGAGTCGGTTTATGTGCCGTGTCTAACCTACCATATTATACGTTTGCAATAGCACCATAAACACACGAGAGCACACACACGCGCGCGCGCGCAGGCATACAAACACACATACACATACCCACTCATGCACGTAGACCGCCTCAGTGGCCTCTTGGTAAGGAGTCCGCTTTGAGAGATCAAGAGGAAGGTAAATTAATCTTTTGAAGGCACTAAAACACAATAAAAATGAATTTTTAAAAGTCAGTCCAAGTGTAAAATTGAAAGATCAACAGAGGATAACAACTAGCAGGGCACGCCCACACAGTCAGCTGTTTACCTAAACAAGCTTAAAGTGAGCAAAAAGTTACCGTTTTTACTCCGTTTTACCAATCAGAGTTGTTTACATTTCTGACCATTCATGCTCGAAAAGGGGTCAAAATCTAAAAATAGTTGCTAATGAAAAACGTTGAAGCAAAGATACTCCACTATAGGGCTGGATCCCGCTCGTCAAATTTGAGAGTGGCGATTCGCGATTCAGTCGGCTTCAATGAATCGCAAGTACGCGAGCGCTCGTGGAGCTGTGGCGGAACACTTACTGAAACGGAACAGTGTCATATCAACGCCTCTTGGCGAGCGCGAGTCCCACTCTTGTTGTTCCGCCAACCTCTCCACCCCACACCCTTTGTTGCGCTGCTCTATCAACGGACCTCAATTAGTGACCCCCATAAATCACCCCCCCCCAAACCCATGATTCGCTAAAACAATGGCTAAATAAAATTCCTTCTGTCTATTGGTTGGACCCCGTTCATTTTGTTTTAATAGGGGGGTTGGACTATACCATCTTTTGTAAAATAAGGGGAGCCATACAAAGTGTTCCGTTCCGTTTTTGCGCTCGTGACTCGACTGACGACCCAGCAGTAGGTTAAACAAGCCACAAGGTGGTGACAGCGACAGGGGAGTGAATCGGGAATCGTTTGGCGATACTGCTCCACGTTCCGCTGAAGTGAATCGTGAATCGCGTTCCGCAGGAAAGAGTGGCGATTCAGTTCCGTTCTCGCACTCGTGACCCAGCCCTACTCCACTAGTGGAGAATCTTTGATCAAAGCAAAGGTGGCTATGAGGTAATGGTTCTAAAAATAATCTCACAGCTACACACTAGCAAGGTCCAAATTCCTTAATCTCGTCACCCAAGCTCACAACCAACCACACACACCTCCAAAATAAATCAAAATATTTATAGTCGATTATAGTTGTTTATTTGTATCTTAAATGAAGCAGAAGACATCAAAATTTCAACAGATCCAAAAAGAAAAAATTTAGTGGAAAGTCACTTTTTTGTCTTTTGAGCCTCGTAGCTGATAATAGCATACTGCGTCTTACGACTGATATTGAGCGGGGGAGACATATATAGTGTTTGTCGATTGTGTTTTGTGCTCAAGAAACCCACCCACCCACACACACCCCAAATAATTGTCAGAAATGCCGTCCATTTTGTTTCCTGTTATTTTCACCAAAGCAACAGATATTATTATTAATCTCTGCGTGTATATTTTAAGTCCCTGTAGTTGCGTTTATTAACTATTTTTTTGTTTGCGAATACAACTCTTAAATGTTCAGGTATTTTCACAAACCCCCAGTGGCATCCCAGGACTGCTTGGTATTCGTTGCTGCGGCTGGGTTTTGTTTTGTTTTTTGTTGGGTTTTTTTATTTTTTTAAGTCAAATATTTTGTGTGCATTTTCTAGTTGCTAGGTGTCTGGACTCAAAATCATAATACTGCTGGTTCGAGGTTTATCTTTCTGAGAAGTTGTATCCTTTGGAAAGGAATTTGATACAAATTTCCCCATTTGGAGATGGACATGAAGTGTGTAGGACCCGCCTCTTAGCGCTTTGCCATCACATCTTGCCGATTGGCGATGTTTACGTCCCAGTTTCTTTAGATTTTCCCAAAAAGGCCTTTGCCTTTGATGACAAAGGTTTTTACTATATGAGCCTTGTGATGACAAAGGTTTTTACTATATGAGCCTTGTGATGACAAAGGTTTTTACTATATGAGCCTTGTGATGACAAAGGTTTTTACTATATGAGCCTTGTGATGGCAAAGGTTTTTACTATATGAGCCTTGTGATGACAAAGGTTTTTACTATATGAGCCTTGAGATGACAAAGGTTTTTACTATATGAGCCTTGTGATGACAAAGGTTTTTACTATATGAGCCTTGTGATGACAAAGGTTTTGACTATATGAGCCTTGTGATGACAAAGGTTTTGACTATATGAGCCTTGTGATGACAAAGGTTTTTACTATATGAGCCTTGTGATGACAAAGGTTTTTACTATATGAGCCTTGTGATGGCAAAGTGTTAAATAACATTTCCTACAATACAATGTTGAAGGTGTAAGGGGCTTTCTTTTCTTCTTCTTCTGTTTCTTCTTTACATGGACTCCCACCCCCACCCCCACCCCCAGTCTTTACTGTGAGTAGATGGTTAGAGCGTGCCACTGGTAGGTCCTGTCTTGCCTCTGCCCTGCGCTATATATGACCGTTGATGTGTTGGTGTGCTTCTCTCTACCCAGACCAACTCTAGTGCGAAGTCTGTCATCACAGGTTCTCCAGGTTTCCATAGCTATAGAGTTTCTGCTCTCCCTGCTGCCTAGGCTTGGCCCAAAATTTCTTTCTGATTCTAAGTGCCTTGACCATTGAGCAGGCTTGTTGTAAATGGTTTGTAAGGGACGTTAATTAAGGGATACATTTTCATACATTTGAGATATTTCATCTCTCTGTTTGACTGTTTATCTGTCGGTCAGAGCTGTATGTTCAGGATTCCTACTCAACCCAGGAAAACTGGGAAAATTCAGGAATTTCATTTTCAAATTTCCCGGTCAGGAAAACGCCAGGAAAATGAAGGAAACCGAAAAAATGTTTTCTCCTTGATGAGTAGGAACCCTGCGTGTTGTCAGTTCTGCGGCGATGGCTTGAATGTGCAGCCTTCCTGCTCTTCCATGCATGGGTATATGACCGTTTGTGTCTCAGTCTTCGTTACCAGCTTGTGGCTTTTTGTGGCAAAGCTGCTGCGCATATCTGGGAGGTTGGCGGGCACTCTGATGTGGTTTGTTCCTTCTGTCTTATCAAACATCTATCATTATTATCTCTCCTCCTTCCTTTCCAGGTATGTTATTCTGTAGTAACACCTTTAATCTTCGGCTCTTAACTGACGTTTTTGTCTTGTAAGCGAGGCAAAACTCTTGCAAAATCTGAAAATTTTGCGTGTAAAAAGATAAGACCAAAAAAAAAGCAGTGCTGGATGTATATGGAGTTAGGAAAGGAATGTGTGTAATGTTTCTGAACCTTAAGTCCTGTTGGCAACACAAGACTCTTACAGTGTTGAAAGGACTGTTAAGCCCAGACAAAGACAATCTCAGTCTCTCTCTCTCTCTCTCTCTCTCTCTCTCTCTCTCTCTCTCTCTCTCTCTCTCTCTCTCTCTCTCTCTCTCTCTCTCTCTCTCTCTCTCTCTCTCTCTCTCTCTCTCTCTCTCTCTCTCTCTCTCTTTCTTTCTTTCTCTCTCTCTCTCTCTCTCTCAAATAACCTAAGAGTGTTGATAGGGGTGTTTAACCGTTACCATTTTGCCATTCTTTCTATCTTCTCTCTCTCTATTCTCGCTCCCCCCCCCCCCCTCCCCCTCTCACCCCCCAACAGGTGATTCCTCACGAAGGTGTGGTCAGACTGTACCTCCCCCCCTCTCATATATTCTCTCTAACTCTCTCTCTCCCCCCTCTCATACACACACTCTCACTCTCCTCGTCCTCTCACTCACTCACTCTCTCCCCTCACCAGGTGATTCGACACGAGGGTGTGGCCGGACTGTACCGTGGCCTGGCTCCCCAGCTGGTGGGTGTTGCCCCAGAGAAAGCCATCAAGCTGACCATGAACGACCTGATGCGCGACAAACTGGTGCAGAAGGACGGCACGCTGCCGCTCTGGGCCGAGTGTGTGGCCGGAGGCACGGTCAGTCTTTCTTTATCTCTCACCCCCACCCCTCTTACGTTCCTTACTTTATTTTTTATGTGATTTAGCACACACACACACACTGACACAGGCACACACACACACCCCGCCCCTTATGTTTCTTACTTTATTCTTGAAATATTTTATTATTTGATTTAGCTCCCCAAAGTTTCTTACTGTATTTTTTAATTTGTGCGGATTTAGACCAACCCCCAACCCACCCCAAAAATAAGAATTTCTTACTTTTTTAAAAATTAAGTGAATTTCCCAGGGACTTCAATAAGATATATCTAATGAACACTTTCTTTTTTCACTCATATGTTCTGACATTTATTGTGTATTTGATTTGTTGAGCATTTGAACCCGAGGTTGTTTGTGCAGAAGATAAGAGTGCCACCTCTCGGGCCTCTTCCAAGATGCCACAGATGATGGGATGTTGCGTGTATATCGGAGATGTAGGAATCTGAAATCTTCATTGCCATTCCACTCTCCCCCGAATCAATTTCTGGTGGGTTTCCAAGTAAAGTCATTTCTTGAATAGACGTGCATGGGGATCTAACGATATTCAGCAGAACCTGGTCTTATTACCATCTGTCCAAGACAGTTGCCAATACAGATGACCGCTGCCCACATTTCTCCCCCCCCCCCCTCTCTCTCTCTCTCTCTCTCTCTCTCTCTCTCTCTCTCTCTCTCTCCCTCCCGAGTTTTTTTATGTTATAATGAGACTGTCTAAGAGGACCACCTGTATGAGATGACCACTTTTCTCCTTGCCGAAGTTACATGGTTCAGATTTGATTTGGGAAAACTTTTGCTTCTTTGGTTATTCTTAAAAATTCAAGTAACGACTTGGTCATTTGAAGAATGATGCCGGCGAAATACAATTCCCCAAACTTGTGTGCATCTCCAAGAGAAAAAATTACTCGAGGTGTTTATGTACAGTGACCACTTGGCCATAAAGAATCATTACCACGTTTCGAAAACTCAACCCTTAATAAACGTGTAACACATTTGTATTTTTGTGGTTTCAGGCCGGAGCGTCTCAAGTGGTGTTTACCAACCCCCTGGAGATTGTGAAGATTCGTCTGCAGGTGGCGGGCGAGATCGCGGGCACGGCTCGGGTGAGCGCCATCAGCGTCATCAGAGACCTCGGCTTCTTCGGCCTCTACAAGGTACGTCATCTCACACACACACACACACACTCACACACACACAAGCTTCTTGAGCCTCTACAGGGTATGTCGTCTGGCCTGAAAAAAACCCATGGGTTACCCAATGGCTGACTGAGCCTTTGCGCCCCCCAGTTTTCAGTAACTGTCAAAAACAAATTGTGCATAGTCGAACTTGTTCTAACAACCACCTATACAAGACAATTGCCTGTACAAATGACCACTTCCCACTTCCCTCCCTTGCGTTTTTTGTTTTGTTTTGTTTTTTTTGGGGGGGTTTCCTATATTGTAATGATACTGTTTAAGAAGATCACTTTTGTTTCTGCAGTATCTAGACATCTTGGACAGGTAATATATGCAGTTGGGAGCGCGGTAAAAACCGTACTTAGCTAGACTGAGGACAGGTAATACTGTACTTTGCTTCCTTGAAGTATTCATTGGTGGTGTGCTTTGTTCCTCCTTTCCTGATAAACATTTGTCATCCTCATATCTTCTTCTTTTCTTTGTATGCTACTCCGTAGCAACACCTCCAATCATTGGTGCTTCTAATATGACCTATTTGGGCTTCAAGTGCCATTAAGGTTATACTAATACTTGTGCAAAAAAACAACAAAACTAATCTCCTCTCCCTTCCTCCCTGCAGGGTGCCAAAGCGTGTTTACTGCGCGACGTCCCATTCAGTGCCATCTACTTCCCGGCCTACGCCCACACCAAGAAATTCTTCGCCGACGAGAACGGTTACAATTCCCCAGGGACGCTGCTGCTCTCCGCTACCATAGCAGGTCCGTGACCTTTTGACCTTCACCTTCCATGCATTTCTGTCTGTGCAGACCTGATGAGTGGTGGCATCGGTTGCTTAGTGGTTAGCCTACCGGATCATGAGATTACGTGTTCGGGAATTGGAGCCTCAGCTCGGTCCGACGTTTTGTCCTTGGAAAAGGCACTTTACACCAATTTTGCGTGTGGCTTGGTATTTTCAGAGATGGGTGTTAAATTTGGAGGTCCTGCCTCTTAAATAAGCTAATAGTTTTGATAAATGCATCAAATCTATACCATTAAACGTTATTTTCTTCTCTTTCTTTTTTTGACCTGATGGTCGACGGTTTTTTTAGTAGAGGTGTCGTGTGGTATATGTACATATTGTCGTTTTCAGGTATATTTTTGTGGAGGTGTGTTGCAGATATGATGCGGGTGTATGTACGTATTGTTATCTTCACGTAGATTTTTGCGGTGTTGTGTTGCAGGTATGCCAGCGGCTTTCCTCCCGACCCCAGCAGACGTGATCAAAACTCGCCTCCAGGTGGCAGCCCGTTCTGGTCAGACGACGTACAACGGCTTGATGGACTGCGCCCGCAAGATCATGAAAGAGGAGGGCATGGGAGCCTTCTGGAAGGGTGGTCCGGGTGAGTAGCTCTTTGTGTGTGTGTGTGTGGCTCTGTGTCTGTGTGTGTGCGTCTGTGGCTGTTTGTGTGTGTGTGTGGCTCTGTGTGTGTGTGTGTGGCTCTGTGCTTGTGTTTCTATGAATGTTCTTTTGTGCGTTTTAAAGCGTAAATGTGCCTGTTTGTGTTCTTTCATGTGTGTTAATGTGTATGCGTTTTCTATTAAATATGTGGTTTTTGCGTGTTTTAATGTGTATATTTCTATTAAATTTGTGTGGGGGGTATAATAATGTGTGTGTGTGTTTCTTTAAAATTAATGTTCTTTTATGTGTTTCAGTTTTTGTTTTTATATTTGTTTGTTTATGTGTATGTGTTTCTTTGCATGTGATCTTTTCGCCCATATCAAAATATTGTCGGGAAGGGGAGGTTAAAACACGTACAATCTACAATCGCAATTTGGTTTTTTCCCCTCAGCTCGTGTGTTCCGGTCGTCGCCTCAGTTTGGCGTAACTCTCCTCACCTACGAGTTGTTGCAGCGGCTCTTCTACGTCGACTTTGGTGGCAGGTCAGTGCTTTCTCTCGATGTGTTGATGATGGCTTCCAAAAGTTTTTCTTTACTCCTTTTCCTTCCTTCTCTTTAATATATATATGTGTGAGAAAGGTTTTTTGTTTTTGTTGAGGATGTTTTTCTTGGGGGGGGGGGGGAATTGTTTTTTTTAGAAAGGAAGAGTCAGTGAAAAATTACTTGTACGTATGTTTAGGGTTGGTTTGGAAACAGTTTTATGGCGCTGGCAACTGCATGAGATCAGGTGGAGTACATGTGTTTTAAAAGTACTCTCCTTCATTCATTGAGTATTGGCAGAAGGGAAAGTGCACATGAGGAATATAAGGTACTTTTTAGTGTTCTCCAAGTGTTGTTCATCTTTTCTGTCTAATTGTACAACAGCTTCTGTGGCTGTGCAACTTTGTGTTGAGGAGGGATGGTCATTGGCCGCCTCAGCCTGGTTGTGGTCAACTAAGAGTGGTTTTCTTTTTCTAATTCACTTTATTTATATTTATCGGTACATGTAGATGGTTGGTGAGTGCTGTGGTCTGGTTTGGTCCTTCTTTCCTATCAAACATATTTTGTCCTTTTCTCTCCTCCTTTTCTATGTATGTTATTGTTAATCTCTAGTAAGACCTCATCTTATATTTTCTTTCTCCTGTTCCCTCTAGTAACACCTCTAATCTTTTATCCCTCCTCTAGTAACACCTGTAATTTTTATCCCTCCTCTAGTAACACCTCTAATCTTATATCCCTCCTCTAGTAACACCTCTAATCTTATATCCCTCCTCTAGTAATACCTCTAATCTTATATCCCTCCTCTAGTAACACCTCTAATCTTATATCCCTCCTCTAGTAATACCTCTAATCTTATATCCCTCCTCTAGTAACACCTCTAATCTTATATCCCTCCTCTAGTAACACCTCTAATCTTATATCCCTCATCTAGTAACACCTCTAATCTTATATCCCTCCTCTAGTAACACCTCTAATCTTATATCCCTCTTCTAGTAACACCTAATTTTACATTCTTTTTCTTGCCTCCCCAGCCGTCCGGAAGGTTCTGAGGCCAAGTCTGTTCATTTAGAGGATATCCTGTCTCGAAACCCCGACCACATAGGTGGCTACCGCATGGCGCTGGCCACGTTTGACGGCATCGAGTCCAAGTTTGGCCTGATGCTGCCCAAGTTCAAGCCTTCGAGCGCGGCCACCAAGCAATAGGGCCGCTTCTGTCTAGGTGTACCATAGTCTGTTGTTTGTGTCGCGGCCGGGGGAATCAGGTGCTCGTCAAGTTTTTGGGGCATGTGGATTTATTGCTATCATTCTAAAAGCTTGTTCATTTGTCTTGCTGTGGAAGAAAACAAAAAATACCCCATCTATCTTGAATAGAAGTCAAGATATCTATGATTGAAGGAGATAGGGGTCGTCTGATGTCGAAGATAAAATTTGCGAGAAAATGTCCATAAGAGATCGATGACTTCCAAAGCTTAGGTGTCATTGGAAACTGCAAATTAAAATCTTTTGTGCTTTTGATCAACATTCTTCAGTAAAATGCACTCGCACAGAAATGGGTTAAGTGGACATAAAGGATGCTTTGCCCCACCCACCCCCCCCACCCCCCACCAACCAAAAAAAAAAATAATCAAAGCGTCAGTTTCTGAGATTTCTATATATTTTGACAAGAACCTGATTTCGCCACGCTGCCACACACAAACACTTATATATATATACATAATACTGTAGAGCAAAGATCCCTGAGCGTGGTGTGGTGGTGAATGCGCTAGCGTGCGGGAGAGTTGTGCCATTGATGAATGAACAGGGAAACTTGTGGTACTGTGTGTGTGTGAGCGAGCGGAGAAAGTTTGGGGAATTTGTTGGGGAGGGTATGGGTGGAATGTATGAATTTCTTTTGTTTCCCACATTTTTGTTTTTTTGTTGTTGCTGTTGTTTGATTTCTATTTAAAAACTTCATCAGCGCTTGTGATCACTTGTTGAAAAATATTTTATCCGGTTATTTAACAAAAGGGTGATGGTTAATGGTTTCAGTGTGGCATGGAGGTATTTATTCATCCTAGTACTCTCCATTTGTCTTTTTTTCCCCCTTCCCCCAAAGCGAATTATTTCTGGGATTTCCGCTGCTAGCGTCCGCACGACTCTCGGACAGTGGTGGTGAAAAGGCAGTGTGGTGTACAGCCGAAATGTTGGGGCTTGTTGTATTTTAGGACCTAAATCCTCTGTCGAATAATAAGTCTGGTACTTTAGGACTGAATTGTCTGCTGCCTGTTGGGAAATTGATTTTCTCCTGTATTCATTTTGCTGTCTGAGATTGTTAATGCTTCAGCGTAATCGGAACATGTTCATGCAGCCTCTGAGATTTCTTGATCTTGAATCGATTTTGTATGAACTTGTAAAAGTTTTTGTGTAATATTTCAGTGCATCTCTGGATGTATTAGGCCAGTTCCAAAGTGTGTTTCCTTGCTTGTGATTATGTCCGTTCTTCGTCTAGTGTAGAAGCACATGTTGTGAAAGTAAGTAGTGGGGGGGGGGATCAGTTTTGTCAAATGATGGAAGTCAATTCCAGAATCTGTTAATTGTGTTATTTTTTAAATTTGGTACCACGAGAAAAGATAAACCAAAGTTGGCAACTTGTGCTTTCTGGCTGTGGGTGCTAATGAAGGAGAACTGTTCTCAACATCTGTTTGCCTAGTTTTCTTTTCACGGTTTGTTTTGTTCTAATGCGCTTCTCTGTGAAATGTGGCCACTGTTGGTGGTGGCCGTCCGTAGTCTGCTCGCTGTGTTGTCCCGTCACTGTCGCAGTCTTCTTTGACTTTCCTGTGGCACTCATTCGCTGTGAGCTTTGCCTGGCATGAGGACTGTGCCACTGCACACTTCTCGTCTGTCCACTCTCATTTGTGATGGTCGGGCAGTTGGCAGTGCTCTGATGTAGTTTGCTTATTCTTTGTTATGAACATCTATGGTTTAAATCTCTCCTGTTTGTTTAGAAGGAAAGCAGTTTGGGGAAATGATCCACAGACTTTGTTCTTGCTTAGTGTCTATAAGGGAGAGTCGAGAATTTTCATCGTACATATGGGGGGGGG
>NW_004797382.1:328153-331603 GCF_000002075.1 Aplysia californica | reverse complement strand
GGGGGGGGTGTGATATTTTGTGAATAATGTATGGATTGATGGAGGCTCAACGATTCCTCTTTTTGTGCCTGTTTTTTTTGGTTTTTTTGGTTGTTGTTTTTATGACTTTTAAAAAAGTCTACAGAGGTTGCAAAAAGTGCTTTACTACTAAGAAAAAAAGAAAAAGATTAGTACTTACTGTGTCCAAGTGCCATTAGTTTCTGCCAGGCTGTGTGGAGCCAGGAGAAGGATGTGTCGGGGAGGTGACGGATGGGTTTGTGAATGGACTGGCCTAGGTCTAGACTCTCGTCTGATGTGTGTTGTGTGTTTCTGAAGAAGAGTGTGACTATATTTCCTTGGTCCATGTACTTATTCATATCTATAATGCTCAGAAAAAGAATTACAATGGAGTCTGCTTAAAGTGTTAAACCAAACACGGTTTATCCAAAAACATTGGTGAACCGAAAGTTAATAAAATCTCTTTTTTTTTCCCCCCTTCTGTTTGGGCCTCCTCTCTAAACAGAAAACCCGGCTAAACCAAAGAAAATTCCTGCGGTCCCATCGTTTTTGGTTTAAGCAGTCTATGCTGTTCGCCAAATCCAGTAGGACTTCCATCAGTCAGCACTGAAGTTCTCATTCAATTATTTTTTTACATACCGATAATAAGAAATTGGTTTTGTGCTGATTTTGAGATGGTTGGCTGGCATAGAAGTTGATGTGCGCGTGTGGAAACAGGACTGTCTCTATGACTGCGTGGTGCTTGGGGTAACGTTGGTTTGTTGGGTAAGAGCTGTGTGGGTTTTTTGAGAGAAAGGAAACAAGTGAGCTCAAACCGTGAAAGATATTAATATTATTGTTGTTGTTTAGGTGGGGGTTTTTTCCCCCAGTCACCTCCCAGTGGTTCCTCGCATGTTGTCGCCTGTTTGGCTGTTTGTTTGAGAGCCGCGGTTGCCGTGCTTGTTTTACAGCGCATTTGTCTCGTAAGGGAGGTCGTCAACTGGTTCAGGCGTTTGAAGATGGGAAGGAATATTTTGCTCCTCCTGGAACGGGAGTTGAAGGCTTGATGGGCCATTTTGGTGACGGAAGTTGTCAGCCCGGTACAACGGTCACATGCTAGTCATTGATACATCAAAGATTTGAGAGAAAAGTGCTGGATCCTTCAATGATCACAGTTGATTGGATAAGACTACTGAGTTGAGGGAAATTTCTCCTACATTCGTATTTTTTAGTTTTTATAGAGTCAAATTGATGCTTGCTTGTTCTTTTCAGTGACTTGTCAACCATAAAATGGAAACTTAAATTTATGTTTTAAGTTTTTTTCGTATTAAGTAAACAAAGATTATCTTTAAATCTAGCACCACCTTTGTCAATGATGGCATCTAATTTTGATCTGTCAGCTTTTTTTTTTTTCTGGTTAATCCCTAGTCATAATTTGCTACGACTCTGTGTGGCATTACACTGTCGTCAGTTGGTGGGTCCCTGTAGTCCCCCCGATCTATGTCCTGTGATCTGACAGGTGCTGAGGGCGCTGTGCGGAATGTTCCATCCAAGGTTGTGTGGCAAACAGTTTTACAACTTGTGCTTTTGTATTGGGGAGTAGAATATTCAATTATTTATTTATAGTAGTGGGATAGTGCTTGACAATCGGAACCCTCCTTGGGTATAGACTTGGAGAAATCACCCGCACAATCGGTCCTCCCATAGGCAGAGGGCGGAGAGAATTCTTCGGGTCAGCAATGATCGCAACAAAGTGTAGGGCTAGACAGATGGGCAGGTGTAAGGCGAGACCAGTGCAGAGTGCTTGACAGGTCGCGACCTCAGTGCTTTCTTGTCCTACCTCCATTTTTAATAACAACAGTGAAAACAGTTCATTACAAAGAGTGAGCTTCAGAAGAAGTCTCATCTTCAATGTTTAAGTTTTTTTTAATGGCGCTAGGACAAGAAAGCACAGAGGTCACGAGGTGTGCAGTGCTTGACAGATGTGCAGGAGGGTAGTTTGAATTGACACTAGTAGACTTTCTATATATCTTTCCTGTAGGTTGGTTCCGTTCTTGTAAACTTTGTCAGTTGATGCGTTGTTGGCTCGCAAACTTTGATGTTTTACATAACCCTGTGTGTATTTATGTATGTATAGATCTAATGTGTACATTGTACGTGTTATAATTTTCCTTTTTTCCCTCCGTGCCCTCACTCAGAGAAATAATGTGATCTCATGGATTTTGTATTTTTGTCACTGTTGATGAGAGGAGAAGGTTTGAACTACAACGGACCATTGGCTGTGGTGTAGAGTGGCGGTTAGGCACTGCGCTGTCGCACGCAGGAGACCCCAGCTCAATTCCTTATTTGGGGAGAAATTTATATAGAACATATCATTCTGTCTGATATGGATGTTGTATCACTCTCAGCCCCGGTTGGTCCTGATAGGCAGGATTGGAAGTTTGCCTCATTTACCCTATCCGTACGCCCTCAAGTCATTTTGTACCCCCGGGGTTGTATTCTTCACTTTTTAGAATACTTCTAGTACGAAGATCTCTGAAACTTTCAGTATTTCTCAAAAAATCATTTTGACAGACTCAAAGCGTACGGATCGGATAAAGAGTAAATTTCCTCTTTGGAAGTGGTTGCACAGAGTTCCCCACGACGTATGGATACAGTAGTAAAACATGACGTACGGATAGGGTTAATGATCTGTCTAAATTGTGTCGAGAGCATACAGACACCTGCCCGCCTCTTACTTTACTTTACTTTTCCGATCCAGCGGCCATTTGGGTTCTTGGGTTCTAGCCCTTCGGTCTGTCGATATGGCAAAGAATGCCCACCTCTTAAATAACCTAATAGTGTTGATACAGGCATTAAACCATACCATTTTCCCAGACACCTGCATTTTTAAAGGATGAGCAGTTCTGAGGCAGCCTATCTCTGAAATGATCTGAGTTTTGTTGAAAGGAGTAAATAAATCAATAAAATAGTTTGGGGAGGTATGCTTCTGTTGTAGACAGTTGACCGGGCTCTCTACTTATGAACGTGTTGACTGTTGTTGGTGAAAATTGTTGTTCTTTGTGATTAACAGTTTTGTTTTCTTATTCAAAATTATATATTTGTTGTTCTTTTGTTATACTAGATGTCTGTTTCTTTACTTTCTGTATGTTATGCATCTGTTCCTCATGAGGTTATGCAAGGTTTGAGTTAGTGTAAAAAACAAGAGATACTTGTTGTGATTGTCAAATTATTTCTTCTTCAAAGTTTGTGCAGTAAAAATAATGAGGTGTGTATAGCCTGTGTACATATTTTGATTTCCATTTTGCTCATAGTCGTCCTGATTTTTATAAGACTACCACCAGTAGTGAAGAATTGGTCGGCCCTAGAAGTAGCTGATGAGCTGAGGTTGTCACTTGATATTTTAATTGTTTAGTTTTGTGATTAATAATGTGTGGTTTTCTATTGTTGTTGTTGTTTTTTTGTTTTGTGGGG
>NW_004797382.1:325295-327980 GCF_000002075.1 Aplysia californica | reverse complement strand
CTCTCTCTCTCTCTCTCTCTCCCTCCCTCTCCCTCTCCCTCTCCATCCCTCCCTCCCTTTGTTGAAACATGTAAGAACTTACATGTAGATAAAACTGTCCAGTGCTTTGCAATGCATTTTGTGTGTTTCCACGGTGTCCTCTAACGTGGCACTGGTAATCGTTGTGTGCAATGTATAGTCACTAGAACTTTCTGTATGGGCAACGTATGCTGCCTTACACACTTGTCTCGTTTTGCCAACTTTATTTTTTTTAAATAATTTTTTTTTTCTTTTGCTTGAGATTGATGGGGGTCGACAACGATCCAGTGTTGTTGTTCTTATCGTCCAGGGATAGACAACTAAGCTGGTTTTTCTCTTTCTTGTCTTGGCTTTTTGGCTAACTATTCTTGACAAGATCTGCAGAATGTCGAGCAAGCAGTGAGGAGAGTTCAGTGTCCTTAATACAGTGCAGTCGAAATTTTCTAAGACGGACACCCCTGTTGTCGAGGAGAACAGAGGTTGTCTTAGACAGGTGGACGTCTTACTCAGTAGCATGATATAATGTTTTTAAAAAACGCAGGGGGGGGATGTTGGCCTTTTGTTCAGGTGATTGTATGATACAGGTGGCCTTAGGGGCAGGTTGGACCTTAGTTTTGCCGTCTGCCGTTAGAGCAAGTTGGGCTATAGTTATGCCGTCTGCAGTTAGACACGGGTTCGGCTGTAGTTTTGCCGTCTGCTGTTAGAGTTAGGCCTCCGCACAATGTGGCGCTGTGTGTGAGGCAAGGAGTCCTGGCCGGGTTCTGTACTTGGGGGCCCGTAAGTCGGGGAACTCAAGTGTCAATGTTGCTTTGCTTAAGGTGTTGTTTTGTTGTCCTGTTGTTGATATATCTTGATCTTAGGTGCCATAAAATAGTTTTCCTGAAAAGATCTTTGAAGTTTTGAGTGTATTTAGAATGAGAGTATGATTACAGATTTTTACACGTCGAGTAAATAAATGGTGCCCATAGCAACCCTTTCTGTACTCTTTTGTGTAAGGGTTACTGTTGACCCCCTTCAAGAATTCTCCTTCCAACGTATGAACTTGACAAAAATTAATTGTTTTTTCCTTTTTTCTGTCACTGATATTTTGTATAGTATCATCATATGATAATAAAACCTCTAGCCAAGGTGTAGAGCTAGGTCGTTTATACAAAGTTGGGGTTTTTCAGCCAATTTATAGTGTGTGATCTTTCTCAAAAAGTCTTCATTTTACTCTATTATTCGTCTTTTATTAGATAACAGTCTTTACAGTAGCTTTGAATTTTATCAATCAATACTATGTGAATCTTTGTAAGAAATCTCAAGTCCCACTAGATCTAGATCTATCTCTTTTTTTTTAATCTTTTTTTTTTTTTTTTGGTCAATGTCACAATGATATAATTTGTCCCTGGTCTTCTCCCACATTATTTTCCCATGTCAATGTTCCACAGTGGGTACAGCCCTATGCTGTGTCGTTTTCTTCACTCAGTCAGCCTCTCTGCCTTTTGGGGTTTTTTAAAAACGTTTTTCTTGTCACCATCCTTTGTTGCTGTGTCTCCCACGAGGTTTAGTGGTGGTGTGCCAGTGTGCCCACAACTTGTGAGCTTGTTGTCTCCGTAAGATAGTTTTCTCTGCCTTCGTCCTGAGCTCAAGGCTTGTCTCTTACGTTCATGGTCAGAAGTCGTAAGAAGTGATCAGTCGTAGTTTTCTCCATTCCTTATTTGCATTAATTATTATTACGATAGTCCAGTTTTTGTTGGGGTGTTTTTGCTGTTGTTTTTTTTTTTTCTTAATTATGAAAACATGAATGTCACAGAACTTTAGATCTTTGTCTATTTTGTAGCCGGGCCGAAGGGTTCGTTTTTAGAATGTAGCCCCTCTGTGAGATTTGACCTTCTTGTTAAAGAGTTTTCTGACGTGCACAGACGTCTGTGGTGTAGCAGTTCGGCGCGCCACTGTTGCACGGGGGCTGGGAGAGCCAAGTGAGGGGGAGAATTTTATCGAGTGTCTCGCCCTCTCTGCTGGGATGTTGTATCCTTCTCAGTCTCAGGGTTGGCCCTGACAAGCAGGGTTTGGAAACCTGCCTCCTAAATGATCTTAATTGTGTTGATCGGGGCATAAAACATCATGTACATTTTTTTTTTTTTTATTGTGCTGGTGTACGGGAAAATAAGTTTTGATCTTTGTGTACATTTCTTCTTTATGCAACACATTCTATTTTTATACTTCTCTGGACTGCTGAGAGAAAGTGAGTGGGAATAAGATACTACTGACAGATTTAATCATTGCTTTTGATCTTGTGAGCTTTTCATATTTGATTATTTATCGAGCTGTGAACGGTGGAGATAATTCTGTACAAGTGTATTCACTAACCAGCGTGGGCATTCTGTGTGGGCGGGTGTGTGTGCCTGTACATGTAACACCATGTGTCATGTTTATGTTGTTGTTGTTGTTGTTGTTGTTGTTGTTGTTGTTGTTGTTGGTGTGGCCCTGCTTGGCGGGGGAGGTGCAGGCGTGGCCGAGTAGGGTTGGCCATAGTATAATAGTATATAGAGAGTAGGACATCGATGGTACTCACTTTTTCAGGACAAAGGGGAAGACATGCGCGTTAACAACAAGAAACAGCACGGAGATAGATTGATAGATAGATAGATAGATATATATATAGAGAGAGAGAGATATCTATAT
>NW_004797382.1:317822-324846 GCF_000002075.1 Aplysia californica | reverse complement strand
GGGGGTAAACTAGTGAGAATGACTGAATGAAACAGTTTTTTGTCCTTTTTAATTTTTGACTCTGTGATTTTTAATAAATTAGTGTAAAAGTAAAAGCTTGGAGTCTATAGTTTCTACAGGTCAGCCAAATAAAGAGTTGGAGAAGCTGGTCACTATCTCAAATCTCGTGTCTGACGTTGTGCTTTGCCGAGACAATCGGCTCCTTGCACAGTTCAGCTTCCGTATTAGTCTGTTTGTGTGAGTCTGCGTGTCCCCACTGAGCCTAGCTCTTGCCACAAGCACTCTACTCTTCTGTCCTTGTGTCGTACATTTCTAAAGGGCCACCCAGCACCCACACCAGCGTCTGTGGTCTAGCAGTCAGACATTTTCCCGTCGCACACAGAAGACCCAAATTCGATTCCTGAGTGGGGAGAAAATTTATTAAATATATCGGTCTTTCCTCTGGGATCTTGCATCCCTCTCAGCCCGGTTTGGTCCTAATGGGCAAATTCGGAAGCCTGCCTTCTAAATGACCTAAATTGTGTGGATGGGGGGCATAAACCACAAACCTTGAATTTTTTTTGAAAATATAAACCCAACACCAGAGGTTTTGGCTGTAACCTTTGACCTGTTGTGGTTGTTGTTGTTGTTTTAATCTCCCTTGTGCAAAAGTGTGAACATACTCTATGAACAACTGAAGTCTGGAAGCAAGACTACAGCTACTCACTTTGCCAGTCGCAATCTGTTTATTGCAGGCTCGCCAAATTTCTCAAAATTTCCCTTTGGGATTCCCCCACATTCAGAAATCGGGAATTTGAAAAGACATTTATAATATCGTTACCTCAACCTGATCACAAACTCTTCTCCAAAACTAGTCCCGCGAAGTGGAATTTTGTTCGTTTGTATGTAATCTGATGATATAAGTATAAGGTTATATGTTCCCGCTTGGGTTTTGACAAAGCTGGCGAGCCTGCGATTGTCTTTTCTGGCAGTATTCCCAGTACATGATGTATTGTCAAGCCTGAAGAATTTGCTGCTGTCCAGAAAAGCGATGGGTGAAATTATTGATGGAGGTTGTGCAAACCTTTTGTTCTCGTAATTTAAACAATGTCTTGCTCTGTGGATCAGAATTTGTGAAATGATATTGTTTCTTTCTGCATAATACATGAATTGTATGTGAACTGAAAACGTCTGAAGTTTTGTGCTATGACTTGAAGTGTTTGGGCAATGTTTTTGATCTCTTTAACTTTAATGTAACTCATCACATGTCAAAGTAGTCTACTGTGCTGTATTGCCGCAATAGCAGGTTTGTAGGTTCACCAACTGTCCCCAATCTCTAATTGACTGTACGGGAGTTGGCAGTCGGGGAGTGGAGAGACTCATGTTATTATCGCACGCACACACACCAAAACCTGTCTCACGGGAAGGGGTTTTGTTGGTTGTTGTTGTATGGTCATCTCAAGATATATTATTATTATTATTAAGATGTTGGGTTCCTTGATTGGATTTTGAAAAAGTCGGCAAGCCTGCAAAGCTGTTTATACAGACAGCTCAGCGTCTTTTTTTTTTTTTTTACATCAGCCTACAAACAAGCGGGTCCCAACTGTGGGGCAATGACTTGACCTTCTGGGTGCCGTCTGTGACAAGCGTCTTCCAACTTTCTTTTGTTTCGCCAGTCGAGGGCTTCTGTGTACTGTGTGTGAGATGCATTGTGTGACAGCAAGTCGTGTTGCCCTGTTTGTCTATTTGTTTTTAAAACCAAAAATAGAACTCAATCCTGTGACTGGCGTCTGGAGTGTAGTGGTTATGCACTTTGCTGCCGCACACAGGAGACTCCAGGTCGATTTCCGAGTGAGAAGAAAGTTTTTATCAAGTACAGTGCAACCTCTCTATAACGACCTTTGATATCGACATCCTCTGTATAGCGACATGGTGCCAAGGTCCCGAATTTTCCCTTATATGTACATGTATATCATTAGTAATGTTTGGTTGCCTTTCTACAACTTTTTTTGTCTTGTCCCGACGATGTCGTAATAGAAAGGCTGCACTGTATCTCGGTTGCTGGGTTGTGGCATCCCTCTCAACCTGGGTTAGCCCTGACGGTGACAGCAGGATGGCAACCCTGCCTCCTCGATTATTTATCTTGTGTGGACGTGAAAAAAATAGGTTTTTAAAAAAAAAGGGGGGGGGTTTCTTCACTTCAGTGCCTTTTGTCGTGCGTGGGTCTGTCGGTAGCCCTGATTTTGACAATTAATGCTCAGAGCTGTGGGAGGTTGTTGGAATTATTAGGTCGTGGCGGGCAGTGCTATTCTTTAGAACGAATCCTTCCTGATGTCTGTCACTGGGTTTTCCCGTCTGTTGGTGCAAGCTGGCCCAATCTGATAGGCCCCCATCCTACACGTAATACTACGTGTAATGCTGAATGGTTCAGTTGGGATGGCTTATCATAGCAAAGGTTACTGGCCTGGCTAGTGAGAATTTTACAGAGCCATCTTGCTTGAATTTGAAAGTCTATGTTCATAATTGTAAGTCAAGACTTTTGTGTGCTGCGAAATTTTCTGGTGTACTTGGTATTTTTGTAATTTGGGGGGGGGGGTATTCTGTTTGTTTTGGAGGCTTTTTTACAGGGAGATAGGGGGGGGGGGGGGGGGTGTTTGTCAGCTACTTTTCTGTGAAATAGATCTCCTTTGTGAACACAGATTGGGTGTAGCTGTCACAGAGGAGTTAGTGAGGCTGGCGTTATGTACATATGTTGACAGTGGCTTATTTATGACAATTTATTCTCGTTCTACACTCGGCCAAAAACTGAGAACGTGCGTCTGTGTGTACAGTGGAAGAACGAGAGAAACGGTTAACTAGTCCACTGTTTCAATCGATGAACTTCACTAAATTTGAGTAAAAGTAAATTTTGTTCATCGGGTCACGGCGACCCACATGTGGTCCTCACAGAGAGTTGATGTGCTTCACTGCTTACTGGGTACAAAGTATGTTCCAAATAGAGGGCTAAAGTTTACTTTTACCCGCTGATGCTGGTATCTGTGTAACAGAAAGAACAGTAGATCTATATAATAGTCCAGCACGCACATAGCGAAACCTGCTCAGTCATCATAGCGAACAGATTTGCAGGTTCTGAATTTTTTTCCTATGTTTTATGTATATTCTTTGTATGAAAAACATACATGTGGTGAAATTTGTACATAAAGAATAAGAAGAGATTTCCGTGTCCTGTCGATTTCACTAAGCGAGAGCTAGACTTTGTTGTATAATGACTGCCCAGCATTAGCCTCCGTCATACGTCACATTACAAAGTGACATATTGCGGAGTCGTACGCCAGGCAGTTGATAGACAACAGACTTTGGTGTCTGTTAACTGGCAGAGTCGTATGTAAAATGAACTTCCTGTTGCTACGAAGGGATTTCAGATCCTTTCTTCAATGCATTGCAACTTTGCTTAGCACAACACTCGGTGGTTCCAACGTGGTGTACATGATCAAGTAGGCCGCCTACATGCAGTTATCATTTCTCCAGGCTTGTACCCGCTGTCCCAAATAGCCCGGAACTGTCCCGGATTGGGCAATCTGTAATCTGAGAGGAACCTTATCACACACGCGCGCTCTCACACACACACACACACACACACACACACACACACACACACACACACACACGCTCACACACACACACACGCTCACACACACACACACACACACACACACACTCACTCACGGTACCGAAACCAGTCCTTCTTGGTGTAGTTCTGTTGGTTGTTGCACGGTCTGGTTTTATATATACTTAGGGCGACCGCACAGAGAAAGCCTCTCGAGGCCGTACTTTTGTCAGCCGCTCTGTCAGCCTCTTAAGCTTTGGAAAGGACCTGCTTGACCCCACATAGAGAACGCTGTTACACGCGGCCGTTCATCATCAAGTGTATGCATTCTTCATAGAGAGGGAAGGCGTTGTCGAAAATCTTACTAAAGTGTCATTCCCGTGATCGGATGTGACTTGGGAGCTTGCTGGTAGACCCACTAATAATATTGTCGGCGTGAGAGACTTTTTTTACCTCATATTTCGCCCAGTACCCTTTAGTCTTTAGTCTATAATAACTTGATCACGCAGGACAAATTATGAGAGAAAGTGAGAGGGCGAGAGAGAGAAGGGGGGGGGGGGGCAGTGCCCGGTTCTATAATCGTTATCATCATCACCATCATTATCATGTATTCGTATCCTGCCAGTAAAAATACCAGTACTTTGTTACGTTTGTCACAAATGGGAGTTCTAACGTACACTGATGATATGAGCGCATCTGGTCTGTGTCAATATTTGAATCACTTGTTACTTCAAACTGTAGGCGTTTGTACAACGGTCACGTGACAACAAGACCACAGACAGCTTTGGGCGGCCTTGGAAAGAATGTAGTTTGGATTCCTCGAGAAACGTCAGTGCTGCTCCTCACTGGCGCGTCCTCAATGACATGACAGCTTTATCTTTGGGGGGACGCAACGGTTTTCATTTGGGGGTTGCGCTAACCTGAGCGAACGGCTTTCTCTATGTGGTCTCCCTTATACTCAAACTTCTAAAATAGCGTTGGGTGTTCTTGATTGGGTTTAGACAAATTTGACAAGCCTGTGTATACATGTACGGCTTGTACACACCATATATCCGTGTTTGTGGGGTAGGCCTATCGTGCACTCGTCTAACTTGGTAACGAATGTGTGCCCATTCACACCTTTCATACTTATTAAATTTAAATGCAGTTGCGAGCGCCGTAAAACCCTCTACTAAAACTAAACAAACATCTTTCATCCATCTATTCGTGCGTTATCGTGCGTGTTTTATATCAACATGGAAATGAGGACTGAGAACACAGTTCAGAGAGTTGCGTATGGTTACACTTTGCCTCGTGGTTTCTGGACTCAGGTCACAACACGAGAGCAGACGGATGACATTTCATGGCTGCCATAAAACTCTCCTCTCGCACGAACGACAACTATCACTATCCACTACCGCATGAACACGGACAATTGGACTGTCCCCCGTGGTTTTATGCACCCCGCATGATTTAGTAAAATTTGATCATTTTTTTGAATAATTTCTGATTATTTTCCCTAATCATTCTTTGTTAAAATTAACAGAATCGCATAATTTCACATTTTTGGGCTCAGTTTGCATAATTTTAGAATTTTTCTTGCATAAAACGACGGGGACAGATTGAAGGGAACACAGAAAGGGCCCAGATAAGAAAGAACGCGGATGTTTGGTGTGAACGAGCCGTGACCCTGTTGTTGCTCGCTGTCTGTTTTGATCAGTCACAGTAGTTTTATTATTATGGCCCAACTCATCAGTCTTACTAATTACTTTGTGTGGTGTGTGCAAAGATTTACCTGTGGGTGGTTGGCGGGTACTCTAGTGTGGTTTGCTTCTTCTTTCCTATCGAACATCTATCGTCCTTATCTCCCCTTCTTTTTTATGTTTGTTACTCTCTTGTAACACCTCTAATCTTCTGGCGCTCATATGACCTTATGCAGTGACCAGCGCCGTAGAACCTCTACTACAACTAAACTAAAAAAGATTTACCACTTGGCCTGACGACAAACCACAGATTCCATTCACTTCTAAAGGCTTACCTAACGGTGTATCTGACTGCGTACTGGTGTATCACACTTTTCTCTGTCTTCCTACTGGGGGCTATAATTAGAATACTCGTATTATCCAATTCAGAGAGTGCGGTGGCGGAGCGGTTAGTGCGCTCGTCTCCAAAGCGGAAAGTCCGGGTTCGAGCCTCGGTTCGACACCAATTTTTTCGCCCCCTCCAGCCCACCCAGCAGTGATGGGTACCTGAAGTACCTGACTTCGAGTTGAGGAAGTAAAGGCGGCGTGGAAAGAAACTGGCCACCCTACCACTTTATTATGCCGAAGGCCCAGGAAGTTGTCTCACTAACAAGGCAATCCCCAATGTCCGGATCGGTTGCCGGAGCAACTTTACTTTTTTACCCAATTCAGTCCAGGACCCTGAGGGTACTGACACTGACACAGCGGGTGGTTGGAGGCAGCCACTGGTGGTACGGTAGCTCCCTATTCTTTCCTTTCTTGCCTCTGTTGTTTGTTTCTGTCTGTCTTCTTTTTTTCCGCAGCACCAAATGACCATTATATTATTGTGTCTAGGATGTGCTTCTCTTTACTAACTCTAACCAAGTGACCGTGGCGACAGGGCGAGATGAAAGCAGCACGCCTCCTAAATGACAGGATGTGTAGGTACAGACCTAACAGTACACATCTACACTCAAAGAATGTTTGTGGGTGGTTGGCGGGTGCTCTGGTGTGGTTTGCTTCCTACGTTCTTCTTTCCTATCAAACATCTATCGTCCTTGTCTCCCCTTCTTCTTTTTTAATGTTTGTTACTCTCTCTTGTAACACCTCTGGCGCTCTTATGACCTTATGCAGTTGCGAGCGCCGTAAAACTTAAACTTTTTTAAAAGAATGTTATGCCTGGCTGTCACTCTGCCCATGTAGACTACTCATCAAATGACCTGTTGACCTATTGACCTCTTCTGTCTCACACTCGGAGAGAGACCGGCGTGTTAGAGAGCGGTTAGTGTTAGAGGCTTCGCTGTGGCACGCAGAAGACCTGAGTTCTCTACCCAAGTGGAGAGAATTTTTATCATCAAATATAATATCTCTGTCGGGGCGGTGCTACTGACTGAAGTGTCTTATTAGGCAATTCCCAAAGGGGGGACATTAACTTGCTCTAATGCACAGTAAAATTGTTAATGGACTAATTCAACAATGTCATGCTCATAACTGTGCCTGAACTGCAACAGGGAACTGCTGCTTTTTCTTTCCTAATCCTTACTGTCGTCATTTTCCTCTACTTCTTTTGTATGTTTGTCACACTCTTGTGACCCGCTATTTCCGGGGTGCCTTGATATTGATAGTCGAAGAAGACTTTGTGCTGGTGAGGCTAGGGAGGTGACCAGAGTATTAGCCTGATTTCCTGTAAGGACTTCTCTGTTCACATCCACCCCTTGGCGCTCATACTCATATATGA
>NW_004797382.1:315690-317722 GCF_000002075.1 Aplysia californica | reverse complement strand
AAAAAGCAAAAACAAAACAAAAACAAAAATAACAAAAACCCAATAAGATTGACCTGCTCGTTTCCTCGGATGCCTACATGGTTTTGTGGCCATGGAAACACAATAATCATTATATGCTTTCACTGTTCAGTCAAGAAGTGAATCCTCAACTGTATTGAAGTATTTTAGGGTTTGAAAGTATAAGAATGGTGTTTGAAAGTATAAGAATTGTTTGTTTGTCTGTTGGTCTGTTTGTTTGAGTAAAGACTAGCGCATCGACACAACAACGGTCATTTAGTGCTGGGGAAAAAAATCAAGACAAGAAACAGCAGAGGAAACGTAAAGGAGTAGGACCAAGAAGTGACACCCTCCAACCACCCGCTAAGACCAATGAGTGAAGTGACGCAAGACAATGTATCGGACAGAATAGCATGGAAAAGGAAGATTTGGGATAATTCTTTTTTACCGAGTCCAATGCCGCGTCAAAGGTAATGGCCTCTTCAGAAAAACTTGTGGCCTCGGGAAGGAGCTTCCCCTGTTGATTGTTTTTTTTTTGGTGTTTTGTTTTGTTTTTGGAGGGGGGGGGGCAACAGCTTGTTTCGAATTCAAAAGTTGCCAGCTTGTTGTGGTGAAAGAAATGTTGATTCTGCGAAAGTGGAAGTCGGAATGTTTCTACCTCTACATTGTACTACATTGTGCAACAACCAAACGTGTAGATTCTACTTGTAATGTAAAAAATAACGTTGCTTGCATGTACCGCACAGCCGTCGGTGCATTGCTTGGGCGCTGTGGTCTTGCTTCCAAGTGAAATGTTTTATTGATTTGATGATATCACAATAAAAGTGAAATGTAAGACACTCGCAAAATGGATCCCACTTCCTTGTGAGTGTGTGTGTGTATGTGCGTGTGTGTATATTATATCTATATCATGTATAAATCTGAACTCAGCAACGAAACAACTTAAACCTCAGAACGGGAAGGCTAAAGGTAAAATCAGACACGCAGTACAGATGAATATATGTTGTTGTCATCGGGGGAGTAAAAAGAAAAAGATCAACACATCCGAAGTTCAACTTGACCGATGGGAACTGTACGGAAGAAGAAGAAGAGGTGCTGGTACCCGAGAAAAAAATCTTAACCGAAGATCAACTCAAGCTAGTTCAATACAAGCGGAGGCGACTGTTTTAGTTTCAGTAGAGGTTTTACGGTGCTCGCAACTGCATTAGGTCATATAAGCACCAGAAGATTAGAGGTGTTACAAGAGAGTAACAAACAAACAACAACAACAAAAGAACAAGAAGAGATAATAAGGATAGATGTTTCATAGGAAAAAAGAAGCAAACCACACCAGAGCACCCGCCAACCACCCACGGAGGCGACTGTAGTTGGGTCATCAGGGTTAGAGAAATGAAGGTGGCGAGCGCCTCATTGAATTCGAGTCTTTCACGATGGCAACGTTCGTCTGTTGGTGTCCCACTCGCTGTTGCGCTTCCATATTTCCACGCTCTGTTTTCGATGATTTACTTCATCAAGTTGTAGACAGAAGTTGGTCATATGGGGGGTTCTCGTGGTCTTGAGGGGTGTTCGCCTCTTATTCATCAATAGACTAGGTCCCGGGTTCGAATCTGGATAGCGATTGAAAAATTTTCTTCTTTAAAATGTTCTCCTTTCACACCCTTTCCTGATCTCTAACAATGTTCAGTCGTCTGCTTTCGCCTCCACTTTACGCCTATCCTCTCACCTCCTTTGCCCCCTCCGCTGGGCTCCTGACTCTTTCTTCAGCCTTTCTACTGCTACTCATTGGCTCCTTCTTACTGCTGCCTTTCAACCACACCCCTGATCTTCTTGTAGGAAAGATCTACTTCTAGCCGTCTCGAACAAGGGAGAAAAATCTCGGAGATCCCGTTTGTAAGTTGCGCACGTTAAAGATCCCTTGGTGATGTAAAATCGATAAGAGTATTTATTAACCCCTTCACTGCTACGGCGACGTAGGGCTTACGTCTCCTCTGTGTGCTTAGAGTGACTACATTTAACCCTTTTTCTGCCCGGCCCG
>NW_004797382.1:311347-313442 GCF_000002075.1 Aplysia californica | reverse complement strand
CTCCCACCCCACTCCTTTCAGGCGTAAGATTATATTTGAACTTCCCTTTAAGCGGTATATAGGGTTTAAATGTGTATCTTTTTTGCTTTCCACCGTCAACAGAATATATTATAAGAAACACTTGCCTGGCCACAGTATCATGTAACAAGCCACGTCTCTGCCATGGCCCAGGTTGGATGAATATTGTTTCTACAACACAAGACCACCTTGGCTTTCTGAATCTGATCTAAGTGAGAATGTATCATACAAAAGCCTATTGTAACAAAACAAAACAACGACAAAAACATAGACACAACAACAACAACAACAACAAAAGCTTAGTGTCACTCCCAGCTGTAGAACACGCAGTATTCTACTGAGATATCGGTACCAGTAAGCAACCGCGCATCAGTTATTATTATAAGGTGTCGAACATCGAGCAGATTTGAAGGAATAGAAGGTGTTGATAAAGCGATTAGGCCCAACACTTTTAGTGTTACAAAGAGCGACAGACAACACAAAGCATTATTTGTTATCGTAGTCGTATACCCTGGTCTGGATAGTTGCACTAAATTACTTATAGATTTATAAGCAACGCCCATCAAATAATGACTCACTTGTATACATGTATATATTATATATATTAATACAATGTTACATTATGTGGTATTCCCAACCCATTTATTAGCACCCCCGACCCACAGTGTCTATATATATACATGTAGGCATACGTTAGACTATGTACGTGGCGCAAACAAAATAATAGTTTTGAAGTAGGCTAAAGAACCACCAAGACAAAAAATATGAAAATTAAAAATAATCTGAGTTCTGATCAAGATAACGCTTTGAAATAACCTGTTCTTTCTCGACCTTTAGAATTTGTGTATGATCGACCGACCGCTCTTTATTTTAGGCGTGTAGGCCAAGGACCTTACAACAACTGTAAAATCCCCTTGGCCTAGGCTAGGCAGGCAGGCCTTTCTGCCCTGCTGCTCTTTGTGTCTGACAAATCTTCACAAGCTGCTAGCCTAGTTTTAGGCCTAGCCAAGCCTATTGCAACATTGGCGGAAAGTTTTGATTCGAATGCCTGTTGGTCTTTAAAAACAAGGTTGTCTTTCATTATTTTTGAAAATTAGCTGTTTTTGAAATAAAGATGAATCTTATCCTATGTTTTGTTACGTAGTATTATTTCCTTTGACACAAAAACCTAGAAGCAGAAGAGAACACATAAAACGAACAACGTGTAGTTTTTACTATTGTTCATAGATTTGATTAAGCTTACATCGAGTAAATATATCTGGCAAAGACACATTTCCCGCACACATGAGAAATGTGTATGATGTTCAGATTTGGCAGCCTTTGAGTGTATTTTACCGTTATTGTCAAAGCAGAAGTTGTTTGAGTGTTTGATCAGAAGAAAATCTCTGAATGGATCTAAGAAGCTTCCAGTACCAGTTCAATTTTTTTTTCAAATGGAAATGACTGCACATCCATTTTTTTTACAGATCTACAGAAATATTCTTGTTGAAGTGGAACCAATTTTAAGATATTTCCTGTTCAAGGTGCTTAAATCTGGGCTTTTGTTACCGTTCCTACGAGCAAGATGGCGGATTCCGAAGAGCAAGAAAACGTGGAGACTACTCCAGCCAACGATGTCGTTGTCACAAAGTATAAGATGGCCGGGGATATGGTCAATGGTAATGTAGAAGTCATGGTTTATATCAAAGGAACTTTAAAAAAAAGGTTTTTACAAGTATTTTTATTTGAGCTTGATGCTATTGGTTGCCATGTGGTTCGCATGCTGACTGCTGTGGTGACTGACTGCTGTGTTATTTCAGACTCAGACCATTTCTCTTGAAGACTCTCTAGACAGAGTAGATCTGTATAAACTGTATTGTATTGTAGCACACACGTCCGTATGCCTAGATTCTAGATCTAGATCTAGATCTATATATTGTAACTGTCAAGGGCCAGACTCTACGCCCAAGACAGGATTCTAGAATCTAAAGCAGGATTATGAGGATTATTGTAGAGAAAGTGGCTATTCTCACCCGCCCGGAAGTTCTCGCAAGATCAACTCCTCCCCTCTTCTCTCTCTCTCTGTCTCTTTCTGAAT
>NW_004797382.1:310180-311007 GCF_000002075.1 Aplysia californica | reverse complement strand
TTTTCTGTTATCACAGTGTAGACTGTAGAATTCTGTGGTTTAGGGTGAACGCAAAATTTGGTGAACGCGCACCGGGTGAGAATTGCCACAGGACTCGCCTGCACTATTCTCACTCCGGGTGAGAATAGAGGTGGCCATTATTGTAAGCTCTCATCCTGCTCTTATTCTTATAATTATGACATGACTTCATGAATCTTGGCAGATTCTTTGGCGCTTTTTCGGTAGTTCCCACCCCGCAATTTTATTCACGGGTTTGGGCCACAAGAGTAGGGGGGTTTCAGGGGGGCATGCCCCCCTGAATTTTACCATAATTTATTATTTAATGTTTTGCAGTTGTTAGTAGGTTTGATATCTTAGCTCACCGCGAATCAAACGTATAGATCTAGATCTAGAATCTAGATATAGAGATGTAAGTCAGGCTCAAATAAGGGGGGTGGGAACTACCGAAAAAGCACCGATTCTTGGCCTCTTTTTACCTGAATTCAGGGATAGGATTACGGATTAGATCTAGATATAGATTCGATTAGACATCTAGATAGATTCGATTAGATATCTAGATCTAGATCTAGATATCTAGATCTAGATAGAAGTTCCAGACACATGCAACTAGGCTAGATCTATTCTAGATTCTACACTACATGACATACAGGACGTAAACCAGGCTATGATCGGCTGAACTTTTGACCCATGAAGTAGGCCGCTACATTTGGCGCTCTCGGCAACACTCTCCCTGTCCCTCACCCCCCTCACTCTAGTCTAGTGCTTTCTATATCCCCCGTCTCTCTCGTCTCTCTCTCTCTCTCGTCTCTCTCTCTCTCTCTCTCTCG
>NW_004797382.1:290847-310080 GCF_000002075.1 Aplysia californica | reverse complement strand
CCCCCTTCCCAAGGTAGATCTAGTGTAACAAACGAAAAAGTCCCCAATTTGTAACATGTATTACTACTAGATGGAGATCTAGAATCTAGATATCTAGATCTAGATTAAAATTCTTCTTCTCCTTCTATTTCATCTTCTTCTCCTCCTCCTCCTCCTCCTCCTCTAATTCCTCCTGCTCCTACTGCTTTTTCTTCTCCCTCCCTCCCCCTCCTCCTCCTCCTCCTTGTTCTTCATCTCCTCCTCCTCATTCTTCTTCTTCTTTTACTTCTTCATTTCTCCTCCTTCTCCTCATTCTTCTTCTTCTTTTACTTCTTCATTTCTCCTCCTCCTCCTCCTCAGTTCTCCTTCTTTCATCTTCTTCTTTCATTGAGCGCTCCTACCGGCTGTGAGAAGACTGTCAAAGGCGCGAGACCGAAACCGGGAATTCCCAGAGTACCATAAAAGGGCCTGTAAGCCTAGTTAATGTATTCATGGGCCACAGATTCAGCCAATCGTAGCCCGGTTTACGCCCTGCGTGTAGTCGCATGTATTCCAGAACTAGTCTCACTGTCGGATCTGAAGAGAAAAAGGCCGGCTCTATTTCTCAGAACGGTTTCCGTTCTCGATATTTGTTGATAATTTGCGAATGGAGTGGCCCGCACACGTGTGTGTGTGAGTGAGTGTGCGTGTTTGTGTGTGTGTGTGTGTGTATAAGGTGTGAAAAATGGTCGGGGGGGGGGATTTTATTTTTGTTTACATGAAGGATTTTAGGGGTGACTTCTCGCAGTACCTTTTGAAGGCATCTTCAAATGAAGTATAATTATACGGAAACGTCGCCCCAACCACAACTGAAGTATCTGAATATTCAGACATTTAAAAATCATTAGATCTAGATCTAAATCTAGCTCTAGAAATTGATTTTGATGCAAAAAATAAAAAATGCTTCTTCCCAGTCCTCACAGAATGAAAGGTGGCGCCTAAATCTCACAAATAAACAAAAAATCTCGAGAACGGAAACCGTTTGGAGAAATAGAGGTCAAGTTTATTTTCCTGAGCGTTCTGAGAAATAGCCACGATAAAAAAAATGTGGAGTAAATTTCGTTTTAGCAAAGTGTGTTAAAGGCCGTAATGAAGCTCATTATATTATGTATGTTAAAGAATCTAATAGGCCATTGGCGTACTCCTATCAATAGCCTAATGTTCTCTAACTATCCGCTCCTACCTGAATCCAGCGAATGTGAATAAAATGTTCCAAACTGGGCAACTGCTGGTATAAATTTTCCACTTCCAGAGAAAGCATTAGATTTTTTCCCCACCCTCTGTGCCTTCTGCTTGCCTTCAGTGGTCAAACTTGTAAAGTGACTGGGGTTTATGGAATCTTGATCTGTGTCAGGTGCTGAAAGTTTGGTTCATATGATAGCGTATGGTGGGGGGGGGGGGGGGGGGGGGGGGAGTTGGGCTATGAATGGGGCTGGGCACTTGCACTGTGTATGAATTTGGGAGTGATAAGTTAAGTGGCCTGGAGATGGATGGGGAGGTTTGATGTCAGGGCAGTGTGCCTTGTTTGATTCCCAACTTAAGGAAACTTGGCGAGCATGGTCAACTTCTGAGGCATGTGTCAAAGTCTAGGGTTGAGGAGAAGGATACAAGCAGAGATAGCTTGAGAATGACAACTTATCGCCATTGACCGATATTTATAGCAACAGGGTTGGGTCGGGCTCGCAAATTTAGCGTCTGCGAGTAACGAACTACTCGTTGGCACTACCCGCAAACGAGCGGACGGGTAACAAACTGTCTGTTTGTGAAGAGTAGTTCGCTACACATCGCGCAGAGACAACGGTTCATTTAGCGAGCGGGCGGACCGAGAGACCCCATGCATTCGAGCGGACGGACGGACGGGAACGACTCCTTCCATTGCTTACAACTTACACCCCCCCCCCCCCCCCCAAAAAATAATAAAAATCAAAAAAATCACCCTCCTGCCTCACATTGTAGCTAGGCGTTCATGGAGTCAAATTGTGGAGCGGACCCAAAAAAACGAACTGTTTTGAGGTTCGCAGTTCGCTCTCATGGCCGTCCGTTACCCGTTCGCTCTGACTGAGTCCGCAAGTAACGAACCCGTCCGTCCGCTCGCCCCAACTCTAAGTAACAGCCATCTTGTTTGACATCATAGAGGGATTCCCACTTTGTCAGTCGTGGTGGCAACACGACCGCACGGCGGCAGCCTGATAACTCAGATTATTTTCTTTGCAACTTGCAGAACATGTTTAAGATTTAATTCATTATTAAGGCTGTGGGTGTATGTGTGTGTCAGGTAATATCTTTATTTGAGCTGTCTTTTTCTTTCAGTTCCATTCTCTTATTTTTTGTATTATTAATTCATTAATTTGTTTTTGTTTTTTTCTATTTCCACAGCAATTCTGGCAGAACTGCTCGGCAAGTGCAAAGATGGAGGTTCTGTACTTGAACTCTGTGAATTTGGTGACACTCGCCTCGACGAGGAGACCTCTAAAGTATTCAAAAAAGACAAAGAGATGAAAAAAGGTATGTAAGGCATTTAATGATATCTGAATAAGAGATTTTAAGTATAAAAAGAATGATTATAATACATGAGTTTTTCATTTGCCTTCATTAATAAAATATAGAATTTGCAGCAGTTATTTCCTTGCACTAGTTTTATGCAGGCAAATTTTTGCGAATAAAAATACATTATTACTTTTCTCTTCATGTTAGTATTATAAGTGAATACTTTTATTCTTTACACATTTTTATACTGTAATAATTCTTTGTAGGTACTTTTTTTTTCACCCGTGGTTTCACAAGATGGTCAATTTAATTGTTGGTATTGTGTGTCTGCAGGAATTGCCTTCCCAACATGCGTCTCCATCAACAACTGCATTTGCCACTTCTCTCCCCTCAAGTCAGATCCAGATGTTATCATGAGGAACGGGGACGTTGTCAAAATGTGAGTGCCCAGGTTGCCAAGTTGTCTTCACTCACGTACATGTCTTTGGCAAGCTGGTCAATTGCATTTAACTCAGAAAGCAAACATTATTAGGAGAGGAAAAATTTTTGATTCTTCATTCTTTTAACTATGGTACCTACATTATGTATTGTTTCTTGCATTTTAAAGCTTTGTTGGTTTTTTTTTTCATTTAGAATATTAATTTTGACAAAACATTCCTAGAGCATAGTACAAAACTGATACCACAAGTGAAGAATTTTTTAAGATATCAAAATTCTGAACGTCATACATTTGAACAGCTGGCGGACAATATGAGGAGGGAATTTCTGAAGTGAGGTCTGAGTTTTGTCCAGAAATTATCTTTCTTGGGTGGATCTTGTTTTGGTAGAGGTCACGTACCCGTGCTCTTCTTCAGATGTCAAGTGTGGAGCAGACATTAGCAATTGGTTGGAGGATGCCACTGGTAGGTCCTGCTTCTACATTCCCTCTCTGTTGTTTCTGTCTGTCTGTCTTACTTTTCCCCAGCACTAAATGACCAGTATCACGACGCGGTGGAATCAGGCGCTCGTCAATTTTGAGGCATGTGGAGTTATTGGCATTATCTGAAAGCTGATTTATTTGACTTGCTTCTAATGAAATAATCCATTTATCTTGAATAGAACTCGATATTTGCGATTGAAGGGAGTGAGGTCGCCTGGTTTCAGTGGTGAAATTAGCGAGAAAATGGTCTCCAAAGTTTGGTCATTCCAATAGCTAAAGAGTCTTTAAGCACTGAAAAATGACGTATTTTGTTCCTTTAATCAATCTGTTTTTGTAAAGTTGACATGGAAAACGTTTTTATATGGACATATTAGAGAAGCCAAAAAGTAAAAATTCGATAAAAATTTCCGAACTGCCGGGAAAATACCTGTTTCTCCGATTTCATTATTTTGACGAGCTGCTTTCACTACGCTGCCTCACAACTGGTAAGATGTGAAAACACCTGCGTTTGTGGTGTGGGGGCTAGACACTCCCGCGCTGGAAGCCTGACTGCAAAGTCGGGCTAAGATCAAAGTATAGCATCTGTTCCTGACTTTCCCTCGGCCTTGTGCCCACTGATAAGCGGGACAGATACTGCTGAAGCTGATGAGGCACAAAGAAATCTGTGTCTCAATTATCTCTGGTGGGTGGATTACTTTCCTAAAAAAAGAAAAGAAACCTGACTTCGATTCATGTGTGGGGAGAACATTTTTATGGATGGTCTCGGTCTTTCTGCTGGGATGCTGTATCCCACTCAGCCCGGCTTGGCTCTGACAGGCAGGGTCAGAAGAAACCCCACCCCTTAATTGATCTAAATTGTGTTGATGGGGAGGGGGCATAAAATAATCATGTAAATAGTTTCAACTGTACTCACTTTTGTATGTTATTTTCTCCCTCCAGAGATCTTGGTGCTCACGTGGATGGGTACATTGCCGTGGCAGCACACACTGTTGTGGTGGGAGCCTCCAAGGTGAGAGAGGGGGGGAATGCTGCTGGGGCAGTGACAATGTGCTGTGACGAGTGACCATACCGTCTGCACGGTTTTTGCAAAGCATTGCTAGAGATTTTATTTAATTATTCGTGAAATTTTAAAGTTCATTGGTGGATGCTTGGGGAGAGGGGGGGGGGGGGGGGGGGCACTGGTAGGTCCTGCTTGTTTTCATTCCCACAGTTATTCCGGTCTATCTGTCTTGCTTCTGTCCTGGACTATATGACTGTTATTGTATAGGTCTGCTGCATCTCTTTACTTGTACTCAAAACGCACTTTTTTGTTACCTGCTCTTTGTAATTCTTTTGATTGCTGGTGTTGGTGTTGATGGCAACTGAGTGTCTTGCTGGTTTGTCATGAAGTACAGGTCTCACCCATCTTGTAACCCCCCGGGGCGGTGCCATTGATTGAAGTGTCTGGAGGCCATTCCCAAAGCAGGGCTCTCAGACTTCCGGGGTTCGCGGTTTGGAGAAAGTTCGGGGCTAAGATCTGCGGCCGCGGAATCGCTGAGCATCGCGCGGTCATGTTTCAGTCTCGCTTCGCGTCTGCACGGGTTTTATAATTATCTTCTCCGAGAAAAAGTGAGAAAATTAGGAGAACATAATAGAGCGATGTATGCCAGTTTGGCACTCCACCTTTACTTCCTGTTCATAACTACTACTTACTTTGCCTTTCTGGTTTTTATCGAAATCGGTTGACTTTCACAATTTATGCGAATACATGTATCTGGCAACATTTTCTTTTCCCATACATCCGGTCTGTGTTGGAAGGAAAGAGAGAACAACAAAGAAGCCTGGAAGATGGCGTATCACGTTCTCTCAAAGAGTGAAGAGGCCATTGTGAAAGAAATAGACAAAGATTGCAAGAATAAGTGGAAGTATCAGTGGTTAGAAGATGTGGTGAATGTGACAATCAATGGAGTAGATTTCCAAGCTAAGGTAGGCGATAGCATTGCCAAGATAAACGTCAGTGGAAACGCCTTACGCAAGTGGTGCAATTCGTTACTTACATGAAAAAGGAAAGGGTGCGAGTACATTGAAAGAACATCTGAGAACAGAGGCACACATCGCGCAGATCAAGACTCGGCAGTCGAATTACAGCCTTGGGAGCTTTTCAATCCATCCAAAAAGGTTTTCCCAATTTTCGGATCCTTTAAAGTTTCCCAAGTGCAAGAAGTAACATCAAATTCAAATGAGAAAGATGGAGGAGGTGATACTAGATCTGAATCTAGATCTAGATCTAGCTCGAGTCAACCCAAGCCAGTGCCTATGATTCCGCTATCAGACAGGGTAGCCTCAATGGAAGCCATGATTCTCTCTGTAATGGCTCAGCATTCAATGCCTCTTGACGTTTGCTCCTGTGCTTGTGGATTTTCGCATCTATCGCGAAGGGTCATTTTCCTCTACTTCTTTGTGTGTTTGTCACTCTTGTGACCCGCTATTTCCGGGGTGCCTTGAAAGTTGAAACAGACTTTGTGCTGCTGAAGCTTTTTGTTCTGTGATACTGTCTATGAACCTTTTTAATCTTGAGTGCTTATATGACCTAATTGTGGTGCAAGTGCCGCAAAAATGTTTCATCATCATCATTGGCTTTCTCACCCTGGATCAGGATAGGCCATGAACCAACACTTTCCACCTTTCCCTATCCTGGGCTAGTCGCTTGACGTTACTGTCTTCCCATTTTTCTGTACATCCATTTCCGTGACTCTTCTCCAGGTCCCACGTGGTTTTCCTCTTGATCTTTTGCCATGTGGGTTCCAATCTAACACTTTCCTTGTTATGCGGCTGCTTGACTTCCTGAGAGTGTGTCCAATCCATCACCTACGCCTTCTTCCCACCTCATCTCTGATTGGGCTCTGTCTCGTTCTTCTTAATACTTCCTTGTTGGTGCAAAATTTTACTAAAGTTAAACTGGTAATTTGGTTTTGCAGGATGCACCGGTCACAGGCAGGAAGGCAGACGTGATCATCGCAGCACAGAAAGCCCTGGAGGTGGCCCTCAGGTCCGTGAAGCCAGGCAACACGGTGAGTACCGACCGCGCTGGGCGCAGGAATTACCGAATAAGTTGGGACGTGTTTCCTGCATAAAGAGCCATTGCCCCCTCCCTGCCATAAATTGTGTGCTGCTAGATACATCGCTACCGTACAACTACAAAGTTCTTTCATTTTGAGTTACTAAGACCATGAGGCCAGGAACCAAATTTTCTTTCTGCTCTATCAAAATCGTAAGATAGTTCGGAGTCATTATCATGATATTTAAAGAATTGCATTCGAAAACGCATTTTTGGCTTCAAATTTTTATAAACTAGGTACTGAGTATATAGAACTTAGTAATTTTGTTTAGTTTCTAGTTTTAGTAAGAGTTATATGCCACTTGCAACTCAGTAGGTCATATAAGTGCCGAAGATTAGAGGGGTTACAAGAGAGTAACAAACTCAAGAAAGAAGGGGAGGAGATAAGAATTAGTGATGTTGAATAGGAAAGGAGCAAACCACACCACAGCACACACCAACCTCCCACTAGTAATTTTGGGGGAATGACTTGATGAAAATAGATATATGCTGGCCAGAAACCCAAATGTAAATCGGGGTCATATAGAAAGCAGATAGAAAAATGGGAGCGGTTTGGCTCTCCTACTTCATTTAATCGCGCGCAAGAACTGGATATCCAAATTTCTATTTGGATTTCTTTCCGGTGCTACCCAGTGGGTCCTGAAATAATTTGGATGCAAAATGTTGATGTTGCTTGTGGATAGTTTAAGTACTAGATTTGATCTGTGAACATTATATTTTAAAGTCCAAGTTTCATTTTTTTAATTGGTGTTGTTTGGTTGGGAGGGAAGGTACTTCTTTTGTTTTTCCTTTCTTCTTGCATAGAATAAAGTGATGGCTGTTATTTTGTTTTATCAGTAGCGTCTCTTACTTAAGTTCAAAGTATTTAGCAATGCCCACCGAGCGCATTTTGTTCTGCCGATTTTTGGCCCCCGCCGCGGGGGTGTTTCGTGGGAGACACTAACGCAAAGGTTGTTGTCTTCAACTCGCTCTCATGCCGCTTCTCGTAAATGGATATGAATGAAACTTGACAGCCAATCAGAAAAGAGGTCAATCTCGTAGTATGCAGTTTGACAACATTGTACCCATCCTAGAAGCAGTCGAAAACGTTTGCGAAAGTGGTTGATGTGGTGCACTTTGAAAGTTTTTCGGAGCTGTGATTTGTCAAACTGACTGATACGTTGTACACCATTTTTCTTTATTCCCTTAAAATTTCATGCTTCTGTGTTTAGCGGTTTTGGCGTAATCTTTAAAAATGTGGGAGTAACTAAGGGAAAAAGCGACATTGCCATTTGCGGCGTGGAAATTTCCACTGAGTGACGTCATCAGCCATCGGTCGCCTCGGGCGCTACAAACGAGGCCCCGCTTATGTGAAATGGAAAGGGGGGGGGGGGGAGGATACTTGAAAACTAAACGGGGGCCTTGATAACTTGCGTTTTTGTTGCATTTTAGTCACAATACAATAGATGTAGTCATTTTTATTTGCTTGATTGCATGACAGAAGAATAGAAACAGAAAAGCAAACATCTTGAGAAGTAGTATGGCATTGTGTTTGCGTTATGAAAGCCTATTCCCCCCTCTTGGGAAAGCACACACTTGGACTCGTCCTGTGTGCTCTGTTTGGGAAAAGTGAGGCATTAAGATTGTTATTAAAGAGTATGGTACTTATTTAGTCCAGTCTGGGAAGATAGTCCCGTTTATACATTGTTATCGTTCACGCGTGCGTGCATGAGTGCGCGCGTGCATGTGTGTGCGGCGTGAGAGAGAGAGAGAAGGGGGGGGGGGGTGTAAATATGTTACATTTATTGTACGAGTTGTAGCCTACACATGCGAAATATTCCCATGACTTGTAAACTATATTATCTGAAAGCATCTTAATCTGCCACGCAATAGGACACTGTCCAACAATGGATATACACAGAGACGATCGTATTTTCTATAACAAAGTATGCATGCTTTTACTAGTACAAAACTGGATTTATTAGTAGCTCTCTACTTACATTTTTGGGACAAATTGATCCAGAGCATTGCTTGGCAAGGAGGAACCTTTTATGTTGCCAAGTTTCATTCAAATATCATGACTTTGGGAGAACATATGACTGATAATCTTTGTAAATTTGTAAAGAACGCCACTTTTTTACCTGTTAATGTCTTTACAACTCAAAAAGTATGACAGATATTAAAAATCTGACTGCATGAATAGATTCTGCATTAAAAAATGTACTAGACTGCCAAGTTTCATTTACATATTCCAAGAAATAGGCGAGCTATGACAAATATTGTCTCAAAACGCACCGAAAACGGCCAACATTTTTACCCATAAACGTCTTCATAACTCAAAAAATAGGATAGCTATGAAAAATCTGAAAGCAGAACTAGATTCTGCTAGATTCTGCACTAGAAAATGTACTGGGTTGCCAAGTTTCTTTTAAATACTCAGAGAAATGAGCGAGTTATGACGAATATTGTCTCAAAACTCACCAAAGAACTTCCCATATTTTAGGGTTTTTTCATTATATAAAAGTGTACCAGAAATTAATTGATTAAAAAATCCGTAACATTTTTGTTTATTGATGGATTTAAAAAATTCAAAAAGTTCCATGCTCTGTGAAGATAAAGCTACAAAATGCACCTATTTGCAAACATTTTCTGGCAAAAAAGGATTTTCGTGGTCATTGCTAAAGTATTGCTCATAGTTTGTTTGTTGTTTTGCAGAATTACTTTGCCACAGACGGAATACAGAAAGTTGTGGAGGATTTCAAGTGCAAACCCATTGAAGGTATAGATTGGCTGCTTTGTCTTTCTCTTTTTGGACCAGTTTTTTATTTTTTATGTTTGACTTGTTCTAATTTTTAAGTATATCTTACGTATTTCTGTTATCTCCAGGGGGGGTTTCCCCATTATATCGGAGGCTTCCATTAGTACGAAACCTGAGAGTGACATACGTCACTTATTCGTAGTTAAATCTAAACAAATTTGTCTTGGTAGTTTTTCATTCAGTGAACTCACAGGAAAAGAGACCTATTTTCTGTTGTTGCTGAGAAGTATTTCGTTGTGTGTGCAAGAGTTCAACCAATTCACTGATAGGGCTTTCCGGAGATATGTAGTCGATGTCTTGTGTGTAGCGCGGGACATAACAGTTGTGCAAGGACAAATTTTTAAAAAAGAACAAATGTTCGGTCTTCAGGTATGCTGTCCCACCAGTTGAAGCGTCACATCATCGATGGAGAAAAGGCTTTCATTCAGAACCCCTCAGAGGCTCAAAGGTATGCGCACAGCTAAAGTAAAACGTATCAGAATACAGAAGTCTGTATAGTTTCTTTTCCTCTTGTTTTTGTTTGTCTGTCTGTCTGTCTGTCCGTCTTCACTTACTCTTTCCCTGCACAAAATGACCATTATTGTGTTGAAGAATGCCATAAATTTAAGGACTTCTTTTAAGAATTGTTTGATGTTGTCAGCCGTCATACAGCTGTTTGCCAAGTTTTTTATCATCCAACTCATTGGGGTGGGTGGTTGGTGGGTGCTCTGGTGTGGTATGCTTCTTTCCTACCAAACATCTATCGTCTTTATCTCCCCTTCTTCTTTTTTATGTTTGGTACTCTCTTGTAACACCTCTAATCTTCTGGCACTCATATGACCTTATGCTGTTGCGAGCGCAGTAAAACCTCTACTAAATCTAAAAACAACTGATTGGCATGTTGCAAGACGTTGACGTTCTCTTTATGATAGTGCTGTTTTGAAACACCATCGATAAGGAAAAAAAAGAAATCGCACATGTTCCAACATTTTTTATAACTTTTACAAATTAACCACTCAATATACAATGATTGTTGTCTTACAATTTTGTTGGTTCAATATGTCCTCATTTTTTTTCTCCAGGAAAGAGCATGAGTCTTGTGAATTTGAAGTTCATGAAGTTTACGGCATCGACATCCTTGTGAGCTCAGGAGATGGCAAGGTACACTGCTTCCTTTTTGTCAAAGTTTGTCTATCTGTTGTATCACATGAATCTTGTTTATGGCAGTTAAATCTTTTTTTTTATATTGCTTCAACTTGAATTTTCAGGCAAGGTCTTTAATCACTTTATTGGATAAAAATGTAATTCCAACCTGCTTTTTTAAAAAAGATATGTGAGCCGTCGTGGTGAAATCAGGTGCTCGTAAAAATAATGCAGTCAAAGAAACCGGCATTTTTCTAGGCGTTTGGCAATTTTTTTTCGTACATTCTTTTTTTTGGCTCAACACCTTTCATGTCCATTTAAAAACACATTTATGTGCTGATTTTTCTGAAACTAGTTGATTAAAGCACTTAAAAATGTAAATTTTCAGTTTCCAAGGACTCTTAAGCTATGGAAGTCACCAAACTTTGGCGACCATTTTCTCACTAATTTTACTGCTGAAACCAGGTGACTCCTGCCTCCTTCAATTGCAAATACTTTGACTTCTGATGGGTATTTTTAAAATCAAAATGAACACAAATATAAACAACCTTAAAGATGACATCAATAACTCGATATGTCACAAAATTGACGCATGCCAGATTCCACCATGTCGTGACACATATTATTCAGAAATAAGATAACGCAGATTATAATATCGGAGAGAACGTGTGAGAAAAATGCAATCCTTTCCTCTGCCAGCAACTGTTGTATATGATAATGTATGGGTCCGGAAATTGTGTGTGTCTGTGTCTTTAAATGGTCTGAGAATGTGTATTTTCTGTCCTTTATTGGTCAATTAAGTGGATTGGTAATACTGTGTAATAGAGCGTTTAGAACCTCCTAGGGAATAGGCACTAAATGAATTCTCATTATCATTATGAAGATTTGTAGACTGAAAGTTGCTGATTTTGTTTGAAACATCTCCTTCTATCATGTCATCTGTGCATTTCATGTGATTTAACCTAGACTGAAAGTTGCTTTCAGGACATTTGCTTGTGGAATGTGATGTATTTTTAAAAGATTCTCCTCCCCTTTCCTTTCTTTCACATCTTTAATTTTGTTCTTTTTTTACATTTCTATTTTAGGGCAGAGAACTTGACACGAGGACAACAGTGTACAAGAAGAAGGACATTATCTATCAGCTAAAGATGAAAGCTTCCAGACGTAAGTTGTTGTTTTTAAAAAAATTGATAACTCGTTTTGTTTTCTGGGATGCTGTTTTTCCTTCATTTCCAGTATTTTCACAATTTCTTCTTGAAGAGTGTTTACTGTTTCAAGCATTTGTTTCCTATTTAACCCCATATTAATTGTGCCTTTAAACTGTCTTTTTGCTTGTAAATGCAAGTTTGTAAGTTTTCAGTTATTTTCACAAAATCCAAGTAGAGTCGCTATGTATTGCCTCGCTCTGGGTTTATGTGAGCTGTTGGTTGGTGATGTTGCGTGACCTTCTTCTGCTGCTATTTGGTGTTTCGATTGATGGAGTCTGTTGGTGGGAATATGTGACAGTATGCTGTATTTTTGTTGTTGATATTAATGTGGGTGGGGGGGGGGGGGGGGGGTCAGTTTCGTTTCTCCCTTCATCTCAAAACCATTGCTACATGTATTGAGTTGAAATATTTCGGTTTCCACACTTCTTCCATTGAGTATATTCCTCATGGTGTCGTTGTTTCATCCCTTATGTGACAGGCCATCTTTGTGTTTTTAAATCTAGGATGTGTTGTTCAAGTCTGATGCCTTGTTTTGTTTTTATTTCCTGTGTGTGATAGTGGTTTTTTACTCTTTTTGTTGGTGGTTGGCGGGTGCTCTGGTGTGGTTTTCTCCTTCTTTCCTATCAAACATCTATCGTCTTATCTCCCCTTCTTTTTTATGTTTGTTACTCTCTTGTAACACCTCTAATCTTCTGGCGCTCATATAACCTTATGCAGTTGCAAGCGCCGTAAAACCTCTACTAAAACTAAACATTACTCCTTTTTTTGTGTATCAAAATGATTGCGTTTTTTTTTTTCTCCCCATAACTAAGTTGCTATATAGATGATACTCTTTTGTTCTGCAGAATTCTTCAGTGAAACTGAAAAGAAATTTCTACTGATGCCTTTCACTTTGCGGTAAGAGATCTACATACGTTTTTACTCCCCCTCCCAAATTCATGTCGGTTCTTATTTCTCTTAGTGTATTTCATGTTATGAAATCTGAATTATCACATGGATAGTGCGCTTGTATAAGACAGGTTTGCCCTGTTTGTTTCTGGCAAGATTTGCATCTTTGCTTTTCCCAGCACAATGCACAGCGCACCGGCAGTGGAATTTTAGTTGCCGGTGGGGGTTCCTCGCCGAACGGCTTTTCACGTCGGGGTCACGGGGGTCAGCTCCCTGTCGCCGATCTGTCTGGGCTGACTTAATTCTTGGTACTTTTCAACGTTGAGTTTTAGGTGTATCCTTGTATATATGATAATTATCATTTAATGTACCCAAAGCACGCATATCTGCTCTTGAGACTCAAAAAAGAATGAACATTGTAACTTTTCTGGTTATTTTGTTAGACGCGCCGAAGTCGGCAATGTTAAATTGCAAAATTTTGTGGACAAGTGTGAATGAAAAAAAAAAATCAATATAAGAAAAACCGGCACAACAAAAACTGTCAAACTTTTGGAACATGAACGAAGTAATATTGGTTCAGATATTCAGAAAAGATGGTATCTGCGCATGTAATAGAAAGCTATAATTTTGCTACTTTGTCTACCTGGCACACAATTCATTATGAAGTAATTCTTCCAAATACAACTTTATGTGTCTAATATAATCGTGAATATTCACATATTTTCTCGGTGGGTGGTTGGCGAGTGCTCTAGTGTGGTTTGCTTCTTCTTTCCTATGAAACGTCTATCGTCCTTATCTCCCCTTCTTTTTTATGTTTGTTACTCTCTTGTAACACCTCTAATCTTCTGGCGCTCATACGACCTTATGCAGTTGCAAGCGCTGTAAAACCTCTACTAAAACAAACAATGACACTAAACTAAAGCAAACTCCCAACTTTGTGTCCACAGAGCAGTAGAGGATGAGAAAAAGGCCAAGATGGGAGTGGTGGAGTGTGTGAAGCACGGCCTTATGCAGCCTTTTAATGTACTCTTTGAAAGAGATGGTGAGTGACATGTGATTTGTGTGTTGAGTGTGTCCTTTGTGTGTTTGTGTGTCTTTTGGGTTCTTTTTTGTGTGTTGCATGTGTCCTTTATTGTTTTTGTGTGTGTGGCCTTTTTGTGTTGTGTGCCTGTGTCTAGCAGTCTTTACCACTTGTGCCCTTTGACCAAAACACAGGAAGAGGCAGATGAAGTGCATAGATTGGTCTTGGTCTCATTGCTCTTCTTAGTATAGTTACGGATCTAGACGAATTAAATGTTTTGTATTAGCATAACGTTCTGCACAAAATAAAGTTTTTGCTTCTTGTGAAAAGCTTGTAGTGGACAAAAGACTGGTGAATAACTGGGACAGTGTGACACCCCCCCTCCACCACACCACACACACCACACAAACATACACACACCACAACCACATACGCTCACAGAAACGAGACATGTTGAGACACCTTTCATGAGTTTTTTGTTGGTGGTTGGCGGGTGCTCTAGTGTGGTTTGCTTCTTCTTTCCTATGAAACATATATCATCCTTATCTCCCCTTCTTCTTTTTTTAAGTTTGTTACTCTCTTGTAACACCTCTAATTTTCTGGCGCTCATATGACCTTATGCAGTTACGGGTGCTGTGAACCTCTACTAAATAAAATAATTTGAGTTTTTTCCTTTCCCCCTCTGTCCAGGCGAGTTTGTGGCCCAGTACAAGCAAACGGTCATCCTGATGCCCAACGGACCCCTGAAGATCACGGGCCTGCCCATCGAGGAGGGGCTGTACAAGTCGGAGTTCTCCGTCACCAACCCTGAGTCTGTGGTGAGTGTGTGCTGCGTCTCCCTTGTTCTCTGTTGTGTGTGGGTGGCTGCTCGGGGGAAGGTGGAGGAGTGGGTGGTTGACGGGTGCTCTGGTGTGGTTTGCTCCTCCTTTCCTATCAGACAAACTGTCGTCTATTATTGTTACTCTCCTGTAACACCTCTTATCTACGGCACTTATAGTATGATCTAATTGTGTCGCAAGTTCTGTAAAACGCTTACTAAAACAAAAATATTTAGGTTAGTTGTTGTGTCGTTGGCCCTAGTGGTTAGGCTCTTTGACTTGCAACTGTAAGGTCGTGAGTTTGAATCTCTCCGCAGGCCCGATATTGTTTCCTTTGGGGAGGGCACAACACAAAGTTTCCTCGTTTCACCAAAGTGTGAATGGATATCCCGCTAAAAATATTAGATTTTGGTCGGTTTGTTAGTGTTTGAGTGTGTGCAATCTCAGCTTGCTTTGTACGCTTCCCAGGAATTTGGGAGGTGGTGGTCTGATGTGGTTTGCTCCTTCTTTCCTATCAAGCATTTGTCATCCTGATCTCCCCTTCTTTTTGGTGTTTGTTACTGGCTTATAACCCTCTAATCTTCAGCACTTTTATGACCTTTTTGTTTTGCAAGTGCCATAAAACTCCTACTAAATCATCTGTTTGTTAGTGTTTGAGTGTTTGTAATCCTCTTCTTGTGCTGTGTACTACCTAGGAAGCCGGGAATGTTTCTTAACCCTCACTGTTGTGTTTTGTTTCTCCAGGCACTCCTGAGCACGTCAATATCAAAGAAGGCAGCCAAGAAGAAGAAGAAGAAAGCGGGCAAGAGTCTAGCAGAGAACGCGGAAAATGCACAGGAAGGAGAAGAGGAGGACTGAGAGTGTGCCCACTGCCCATGGCGCGGCTGTTAGAAGTACGCCTCCCCCTCCCCTCCCCCATGTTTTGAATCTTATGATGATGATGAAGGTATCTGGCCAGGAGATGGATGTGTTATATTAGTTTGTTGCTTAGCTGCTGAGTACTGTCTAGGCACGCTGTGAAAATGTGAAAAAGTTTTGGTCTCCACCTTTATGACCACGATTTGACCCGTAGGGCACAACGGAAGGCAGTTATTTTGTCGTGTACGGCGGGGCTCTCAATGTTCATTCTACTGAGGGCAGATCTGTTTTCCCCCCGAGTGTGTCGTGTGCGTGTGACCATGTGCAGCAGGGCAGTTACCCCCGCATGTGAAAACTGTGGGTGTGAGTCTTGTATTTGTTCCCAATGTGGGTCACAGGTGTTACGTTACCTTTTTTTTTTTTTTTTCTAAAAAAAAAATACTAGTTTTAGTTTCTTATTTATCCATTTTTCTTCATCTCTTCAACAATCAATGCAAACTTGTAAGTTGTTTACTGTGGTCGAAGTGCATTGTCCCCACTCAGGTGTTGATGTTGTATCATTGGGTAAGGCCTTGTAGATGTAGAAATATGGCAGTTGGGGGCGGGGTGGGGCGGGGGACTTGCTCCGGGCATCCAGTTTACTTAAGGATTGGATGTTGTTTTTCTTGTGTAGTAAGTTGTAAGTGAACTCTCCGAGACCCCGGATAAAAAAAAACAGTTGTTGGGATGAGCTTTTCCTCTCCTGTGGATAGTTTGAGGCATGCTTTTTTTTCTTTCTATTTGATAAATTAACATTGACATAAAGATTTGACATGTTGTTGCAGTATGTTGTTACTACCAATTTACGAAGATGTAAGAAAAAGGGTAGAAAAAGCTGTCAAATGAAGATGGAATGGCCTTGAACTGTTAATGAATGTGTGCAAGTTGTCGTTGATGTTTGAAAGAGCAAACCTGAGTATTTTTGTGACATAATTGTTCTCAGGCTGCCGTTTCCTTACCGCTGTGTGCAGCCTTCGACAAGACGGCTCACGTGTGGTCATTTTGTTCAACAGGTCAAGGAGGGCATGATGAAAAACAGAGTTCCCAAACTGCTTTACTCACTGTATTGATAAAAAAAAAAAATCGTAATATTTTCAGAAAGGGTGATATCTTTTTTTTTTATACTTGTGAATAGTTTGGTGGTTGTTATGTATACTGATTTTATTACATCTTGATTTTTTTATTACTTCTTGAGTATTTTTACATCGGAAATGTTTTATGTGGCCAAAGAATGATTGTACCCCAGCCACGTGCTCTTCCATGTATTTCAGGCTGCAGGGGAAAAAACAACCAGTTGATAGCGTACTGCCGTAGAGAGCCACTCGTATTTAAACAGATCATAGATTTAGAGAGACACTCATTTTCAAACAAAATGCTGAAAGTGCAGTGAAAAGACATCTAATGGTACTGGGTATAGTTGGCCAGGAGATATCTACCTTACCATAAGTGCCATTTTTTTTTTTTTTTTAAATTTGATAAGTGATCGTGATTGTATCATCCTACCTATTGTCTGCTCATGCTCAGTGAAACGATTGTCCGTGACGTCGTATGTTTGTGCTCGTCGTATGATTGTGCTCGTTGCGTTTCTTGCGCATAGAAATTGGTTGTACAAATTGGTTAGTGTTCTGATGAGGTAGAAATGTTTATTTGGGGATGGGGCGTCCGTAAATCAGTGTAGGTGTGCAGCGTTGCGGGTTACAGTTTAGATGCGTTGATATGTTGTTAATGGTGTCTGAAGGCTTTTGCTCTTCAGTTGCCGCCAGTACTGTCATGTTTTAGCCAATCACTTGTTAGTCGGAGATAAAAATGGGCCATGGCTAGTTGTCGGACTTTGCGTGGTGGTGTTGTTGGAAAGTCCCGTGTGTGAGTGAGTCGGGCATTGTGTGATGGACAGAAGACATTGTGTTGATGAAGGGGAAAAACAATTTGTTTTTTCCCCCCCTCTGTGTTGGGTGAATGTTTCTTTTCTATTTTCATTATTCTACTTTTTTTTTCTTTTTCTTTTTTTTTTTGGTGGTTCTAGGTTATCCGTTTTCTAATCATTAACTGATGTGCATTGGTTTAACAAATAATGTTTGTTTGCTATATATATATCATGTTGGTTTTTATATATATATTTGTGAAGATTTAGGTTTTCTTTCTTGTTGGGAGGGACAATAAAAACATTTCTGGGTTGAGTTTGTTGCCTTTTTTTCTCTTTTTTTGTTTTGTTTTTTTATTTACTTTTTATGCAGTTTTCTCTTCCATTCTTCTTTTTATGAGTATCTCCATTTGTCTGCCTTGGGGGGGGGGGGTTAGGTATTTTTGTGTCTTGTTGGATGGAAAAGGGTGCGGAAAACTATGCCTGACCCAGGGTGAGAAAGATAATGATATCGAAGCTGTTCGAATGTTCTAAGCTCAGAAAGCAAAATGTTACAGGACACAAAAAGCTTTCGTTTTTGGGTTAATGTAACTTATATATTGTGTTTCTTTCTACACTCGGAATTTGAATTTCGACAAAATATTTCCTGAGCAGATGCAATTGTAACCACATGGTGTAAGAAACTGCAATGTAGCAAAAAATTGAAGAAGAAAAAGTTTCCAACTTTTGGGTGTGGTACATTTGAACAGCTGTTTGACAACTTGTACTAGTTAGGTGAGGCCACGCTGTGCTGTACCTTGTTTGTTGTGTGAAGGGCATCCAATAAAATCTCGCTCTTGTTCCATCTGATGATAGTGATATATTGTGGTCAGATAGGGATAGGCTTACCCAGCTGTTTCAGTCAGTCTTTTGTACGGTTTGGCATGAATTTTTAGTATATATTTATTGTTATAATAATTGCTTTTTTGATAGCATTAACAGTACAGCCAAAGGTGTGAGCTTCTACTTGTAGGTCGACTATCGTTTGTGCTGCCGTTTGGATCCTCCTAGGTTTTCCTCCACACGTTTGCTGTTTTTGTTGTTTTTTTCTTTGTCAACTCGACCTATCACAAGCCAGTGTAGAAGATCACTCGTGACAACTGCCTTGTATGTTCAGTGCTGAGTTGTTTCCTAAGACACACGCAAACTGACATGTGGAAAGAAATGTGTATCCATTCTTGAGCAAAGTGAGAAATTAAAAATTAAGAAAATTTACTCTGCTGTTTTGTTTGGTTGTTGTGTGCGTGTTGAAATTAATAATAATAATAATAATAATGAAGATTATTTCTATAGCGCCCACTCACGTGTAAACACAGCTCTAGGCGCTTTATGTAAAAATGCATGTAGGCTACGAACAATATTCACGCGCGCACACATGTGCTCGCACATGTACGCCAAACACACAAGTGAAAGTGCTGGATTTTGATCGGGAGCTCCGGCCAGCATCTGGCTGTACTGTGGTGTAGTGGTTAGAGTTAGAGGTGCTTTGCTTTTGCATGGGAGGGGGGCACATGTGGGGAGATATTTGATATTTGGAAAGAAATAGTTTCTCTGGTTTTTCTGCTGGGATGTATCACTTTCACTCTCTGCCCGGGTCATCTTTGACAGAGTAGGCTGAGTCAGACGCCTTTCCAACATGATGTAAATTGTGTCGATATGGGGGGGGAACGTTATACACCCATTTCCCTCACCCATGTGTGTGTGTGTGTGTGTGTGTGTGTGTGTGGGGGGGGGTGTTCAGGTTGATCAAGGACTGACTGTCCGCCGGACATTTTCAGACTTTTCCTGTGGGTGGCTGGCAAATGCTCTGGCGTGGTTTGTTCCTTTCCTATCGAACAGTAATCTGTCGTCCTGATCTCCCCTCCTTTTCTTGTATTTGTTACTATTTCTAATCTTCTGTAGATCTACATATTTATATGGCCTTATTGTTGTTGCAAGTGCCGTAAATACTAAAACTCTTATAAAACTAAAAACAAACTTCTCTCCTCCTGTTGTTATGTTACTTTCTGGTAACGCCTCTAATCTTCAGCATAATGTGACCTAATTGTGTTGCAAGGGCGT
>NW_004797382.1:283975-289763 GCF_000002075.1 Aplysia californica | reverse complement strand
TGTCTGACCTGTAGCTCGCCTGGCTCGCACCGTGCAAATGAATGTATACATTATCGTGTGCTTAAGCAGCGTCGCTGTGTCGTCTGTTTTTTGTCAGCTGAGCTGCGCGATGTGTCAGACGTGCTATTCAACAGCGTTGTAAAAATGGCGGATATGTGTCGCCTCGCTTCATGTTTATTTCGACTGAAAATCTTCACAGATCATCAAAATCAACAAGAAGTAAGTATTATTAGGTGCTTTACTATTAAATATTGATGAATGCTAGCATCAACACTTGGCCACAAAATCACCCAGAAATGCACTTGATCATACTTTGAAACTTCGAATCTAGGTGTGCTTCTCTAGATTCTAGAGATTCTAACCTTGCATTACCAATGTAAACTATCGCCGCGCGCAGCTGCAAGTGTGTTTGTGTGTGTGTGTTGGGGGGGGGGGGGGGCTGCACTTGGCACATGACGTAAAGAAGAGTTGTCCCGTCTTGGTATAATTGGTCTTGGATTACACAGTACCTAAATATGGCAAGGCAGACCCGTCAGTTGCACACCTACACACGTCAACACACAGTGGGGCTGTGCTGACACGCACACTGCGTGCGCCAGGCGAGCTACAGGTCAGACCTACAGAGCCACTCTGGGACCGGCCTTAGGCTACTGGACTCGTAATCGTGAGATTGCTGGTTCGGGGGTTTGTGCCTCAGCTCGGACTGACGACGTTGTGTCCTTGGGAAAGTTACTTTACACGAAATTCCCATTTGGCTCTGTTCTTTCGGAGATGTTTTATGTTTGTTACTCTTCTGGCGCTCATATGACCTGATGCTGTTGCGAGCGCCGTAAGACCACTACTGAAAAGAGGTTTCTCTAAACTAACTTAACCCTTTCCCCACCGGCTGGGTGTAGTGCACCCACCTGACCACTTTGTATGGACATAACTCCGAATGCGTTCAATCTACACACTTGTGCTTTTATGTAATCCTCAAATGTGGTGTATTTAACGCTGTGATCTATCGTATCAGAAATGTTCATATGATAAATGTGTGGGAGATCGCTACTGTTCAAAATTTTTTATGTCGATTCCTACTGGGTGGGTGTTGTCCACCCATACACTTTTGTGTAAGGAAATACTGGCTGGGTGGTTCACACCCGTACACTTTCTATAGACTTTATAGAGAGAAGGATCAGACAGGTTATTGTGTGAAACAATCCCAACTAACAAGTGTCAAACATGCATTATGAGAAAAGTTATAGACGTCTAGAGGCATGAAATAAATGGAAATAACGTTTAATTTTCAACAGAAACTTGAAACATGAACAGAAATAAGGAGACAAGCTGATGGCAAGGTGCGAGCGGTGGGATTGGTGTTATTCAAAACACAATGCAAAGAAGAACTGGGTGGTCTTTACAAATGTGGCATTCACACTTCTGGCATCAAGGCTTTGTCTTCCTATCCGTTTTGGCCAGGCACAGTACACATCTCTTTTGTTTTTGAGACCCAGGAGACTCGTCATTTGGCTTGGACCTCTTCCTTTGACTTTGGATTCGAACAGGCGGCACTTGAGCGGGTGTCAGAGACTGAAGCACTGTCTCAGTGTTTTGTTTGATTGGTAGATTGAGCGGAGAGACAGCAGTTGAGCGCCGTATGATCTGCTGGACAACCATGATGAAGAGCTGCTGGTTGTCTGCGTGTGAAAGCTGGTCATTGGGGAGCTTGGCTAGCCAAATGACATTTGTGAGGCAATAGAACTGAGGTCTATGGTGTTGAAAAAGACCACAAGGGGCCACCTCTTTGTCTAATGTTTCACAGTAAAAGCATGGACCATTTGGTCCATTGCATCTACCCCACCTTTGGTTCTGTTATAACACAGAACAATTTCAGGCTGTCCATTGTACCCTGATCTTCCAGGAGCAGAGTGCATTGTACTGGGGAGAAGGGCATTTTTTGTTGTTGCTTTGATAGGAGAACAGAGATGCATTCTTTCTCAATACAATGCTGACTCCGAAAGAGTCAAGTTCCAGAAATGTTTTGTTCCTCCTAACAGTGCCTACCATAGTAAGGTTGTCTTTTACCAGTACTTCAGCCAAGTGAAGACAGGTAAAAACAATTGTCAGAAGTGATGTTTCTGCCACTGCCTTTGAATGTTTGAGTCAGCTTTAGGTTAGTGTTGGAAACAACGGCACTGATGTTCTCTGTGCTTGGTCTTGGTCCTATGTGCCTTTTGCCCATATAGGGGAAGCCTCTTCTAAGTGGGTAGCTGCTTTCAGAGTCACAAACCTAGAAAATTTCAATTCCATATATTCGTCTGGTTTGCTTGGGATGTGCTGGATGAAACTACATCATCCAGGGAAAGGAACTAGCTGTTCATCCACAGTGATGTTCAGCCCAAGGTGGCTGTGCTCAGCTAGGCTGGTGTGGAAGAAATCCCAAACATGGCGGATGGGAGCAAACTGACTTGTCCCTGGCTTGCTGTTGTATCCTGATCATTTGTCATGAAATCTGATATGATGCAGCAGGTGACTGGCTGTTTTTTTTTGGTTTCCGAAAACTGTCTAGGCTGTTGACATTAGGCCTCACCAGTCAGCCTACCCGTGTCACAAAAAGTACATGGAACCACGGTCGGTCACTCTTCAGCACTTGCATAGCTGTAATATATCTTATGGGACCCATACATTATTTACTAGAAAATGCCAGTGGGCGGCTGACGAGTGCACTGGTGTAGTTTGCTCCTTCTTTTCAATCAAACATCGGTTGTCGTTACCTCTCTTTCTACTTTGTGTTTGTTACACCTCTAATCTTTGACACTTATGACCTAATTGTGTTGCAACTGCAGTAAAACGCTTACAAAAACGAAAAATAATGCCGAATGCATTTGTTTACACCGCCCTGCACGTGTACATGTGTAAACCACACAGCCAGTATTTCCCTGTAGAAAATGTACGGGTGTGAACCACACAGCCAGTATTTCCCTGTAGAAAATGTACGGGTGTGAACCACCCAGCCAGTATTTCCCTGTAGAAAATGTACGGGTGTGAACCACCCAGCCAGTATTTTCTTATACAAAAGTGTACGGGTGTGATCCACCCAGCCGGTAGGAATAAGGTATGAAATATACTGGTGTGGAAAGGGTTAATACCGTAGTGTTAATTGGGGTGTTAAACTTATACCATTTCTCCGAGTGTCTGTGCTGCTTTCTTTTCAAGATTATCGTGCAGTGGAGTCTGGTCTTGAATGGAGTGGGTGATAGGAGGGTGCCTCTGATAAGTCCCAATTCTTTCCTTTTCCTCTTTTGTTTCTCTCTGTCTGCCTGTCTGTTTGTCTGTCTTTCTCCCCCCCCCCCACCCCCACCCCCCAAAGCATTATTGCGTCAAACCAAACTTTGGGGTACATCCTGATTTTCTTTACATGTATCCGCATTTACAGTTTAGAGAGGCTGCTAAAATGAAAAAACAACAACGAACAGAAACTCCCAACAAACAGATCATTCATTTTCTTTTCGGTTTACCGCTGTTTTTGGATTAACCGAATTAGGTTATAGTGGAACCCTCCCCCCCCCCCCAAAAAAAAAACAAAAAAAACAACAACAACAAACAAACCACAAAACAAAAACAAACAACAACAACAAAATAACAAAAAACAAAACAAAAACCAACGTGTATCCCTTAAACTCATTAAAAGACACGACAAAAAAGTGAATGAATGCAAAGTTTTACGATCAACGTGAGTTTATTTTCATCGAATAAACACACACTGTAGATAGCTACATAATACAGAAACCCACAACCTTCCCATGAAACAGGGATTTTTTTAAAACGTTTTTTTTTCCAAGTCCTGAATTAGCTCTGCTGAGGTCCGCTCATCACGGAAGAAAACCTGTGGCCGTACAGTCCACACACTGCAGGCTGGCCAGCCCTCACAGATCCCCGGGACCGTCCCCGGCGTGGCAGTCAGGAACCTGGGGGTCTTATTGAATACACTACACTAAAATATGATCCGTCTTGTGTCATTTTGATCCTTGTTATATATATATATGTAATATAATTATAATACATGTAGGCCTATATCAATGGCTGAACGCAAAAAGTGACTAGATCTATATCCACTTTTGGTCGAAATGGAATAATCAATACATGGGTAGTGAGATTTTAAGCCGCACTTTTATCTCTGTAAATATCTAAGCCATAGCTTAATTAGTTTTCGAGGCTTTTACATTTCTTTTTTATTACTATATTTAAAAAAAACAACAACTTTTATTTCAAAATCGTCAAAAGTTCATTTTCGTTTTTCCCGAAACTATGAAAAGTGGATCTACATGTAGTCACCTCTTGCACTCAGCCGTCGATATGTAACCTGATGCAGTAAGTTAGACGTCGGTGTCCTTGGTCGGGTTTTGCAACAGTTTGCAAGTCTGTCCGCTGAGGGACCAAAGCCTAAGCCTAAGATTTACTTCCCTGTGTTGAGGACCGGCCTGGCCACGTTGTTCTGCTTGAGACACCGGCGGTTGGCGATGGTGGCTCTCAGGACCGGCTTGTAACACGGCGTGAAGAAGTAGGACCTCGCGCCGCTCATGAACCCGAACTTGGCCCCGCACCCCTTCACCTGGTTCTGGTGTTTGAAGCCCAGATTGTGGCCCAGCTCGTGCATGTCGATCCTGGAGTAGTGGATGTCCCGGATATTGATCTTGACCAGAGAGCACTTGGTGTACGTTTGGCAGACGCCCCCGACGTAAGCGAGGCCCATAACTCCTCCCCCGACCCCGTGAGTGTAGAGCATTTTGTGATCCAGTGTATTCATGCTTCTGTGGTTTTTGCAGAACGCACTCAAATGTGCGCCCATTTTCTGGCTATTTTGGATCGGGGCGTAGTAGCGTGGGTTGGTTTTCCAGAGCTCCACATACTTGAGCAGCACGGTGAAGTCGGAGCCCACCTGCTGTTTGTTGGCGTACACGCGGCGCACGATGTTCCACTTGACGATCATGTAGTCTGTGACTTTCTGCAGGGAGTTCTTCCCGATCCTGTTCATGTAGTTGACGAAGTTCTTGTCGCAGAACACTCCGACCTCCACAGTGCCTTTCTGCATAGCTTGACGTCTGCTCACGGTGTCTGCGTCCCCGGTGACGTCATCTTTGTCTTCCACCACCTCCGGGAAATAGTTCTCCTCCTCCACCTCTAGAGACTCCATCTCTCGCTGATAGTTCCAGTAACTGAGGTCCACCTGCTCAGCACGGGGGTACACGATCCTCACACTCAACTTCCTCCCCTCCCCCTCAAAACCCTCTTCGTCCCGCTCGGCGGGGGATCTCTCGTCCTCCCCGCTGTCGTCATCGATGACGTAAGAAGCCTCCCTCGTGTGGATGACGCCGGACAGACCGTCGCACACGCTCAGACTGGCGTAGGCGTCCTGGTGTGATGTCACCTCGCCGGAGAGGTAGCAGGAAGCTCTGACCGTCACCGGCACCTCCTCTAGAATATCCTCCTCCTCCTCCCCCCCGGCCGTGGTCCTCACCACCACCCGAGACTCCGGCGTCCACACGCTGCCCTGTTCCAGCGAGAGGTCAAAGGTCGTGCCCTCTGACCTCAGCTCCAGCCTCAGGTCGTGTGTAGCGCCCGCCGCCTCACCCAGCTGTCTCCGGGAGAAGCTCTCACGTGACCCAGTGACGGGGTCCACCAGGTACAGGTGGCCAGTCACCGTCACCTCATCGCCCACCTCGCCTACCTCCGGGGACCGGCCACTGGTCAGCTCGGGCAGGGTCAGGAAGGAAGTGGCCAAAACCTGGACGGAACCAACCACAAGGGT
>NW_004797382.1:280341-283392 GCF_000002075.1 Aplysia californica | reverse complement strand
CCAATGTAGAGCCGGCCAACGCGCATATATTAATTTAAAACATAATTTAATTAACATAATTTAAAAGTAAAAGCGTCACTTCGACTTCCAGTTGTCCTTGTGTGCAGCTTGCGGCCTTCTTTCTGGGCCAGCCATAGACATCAGACAATACCACACATGTTTATAAATTATATACAGCTGCCTCTTAGCGAGTCACAAGGTTCTCTAATGAGTAGGCCTACCTCCCAGAACTACCACCAAGTACATATATTATTTACCTTACAGTTATACGTCCTTATACGTCTATTTATATAACATGTTTATGTTTCTTTGTGGATTTACTCAAAACGTTGATACAAGACCCCCCCCCCAAAAAAAAAAAAAAACCCAACAAAAAACAACAATAAACAACAAAAAACAAACAAACAAACAAACAAAAAAAAAGAAAAAAAAGAAAGAAAAAAAAAGAAAAATGTAAATCTGCAGTTTCCAAAGATACTCATCAAGTCAAGTTTAAAAATTTAAAGTCATCAAACGTTCGGGGCCATTTATTTCCTCGCTACTTCTGCCTCTGACACCAGGCGACCTCCACCTCCTTCAATAACAGATACGTCAACTTCTGTCCAAGATGGATGGGCATTGTTGTTTTTTTTTAGCATAAGCAAGACAAATGAACAGAGCTTACGATGATACATGTACCATTAAGTTTTTAAAAAATTTTTAATACCTGTAACTACCCAAAAATTGACAGCACCTGATTCCACCGTGTCGTGACTCAATATATGCTGAGGCAGCTAAGTAAAGCACACCAATACCACTTTAGGAAATTGAAAATTAATATTCCGCCCTGCCCCCCTCCCCCTCCCATCCTCCCCTCCTCCCCCTCCTGTCCCCGTCTCCTTCTTCATGCTCCCCTCTTTATTTTTCATCTTTTTGTTTATAATTAAAGGGTGGGGTCATTTTTACAGCTGGTTTTCCCATACATTATGTCGTATTTTGATTTAGTGGATCTAATGTTTTCTTCTGTAGCTTTTTGTTTTGTTTTGTTTTGTTTGTTGTTGTTTGTCAAGTTTGTCTTCGTATTTCTGTCAAATCCCCGCGGGCTCGGGTTCCCGTCCCATCTGAGTCCCCAGATTAAGTCTTCCCAGCAAGCTAGGCTGTAATCGACAAACGCGATGTAAAAAAAAAAAAAAAAGAAATTAAACGAAGCGAGAACGAAACGAAATCTCTCTCAGCGATTACAAATTACATGTACATGCGTTTTTATTGAGTGCGCGCAGAGCGGAGAACCTTAATAAGATCAGAGAGATCCAGGCGGAAAAGAGGAAGGGGGAAATGAAATAAAAGGGATTCGAGTTAAAGAAAGATGAAAGGAAGGATGGCAGGACGGAAGAAAGGAAGGAAAAAGCTATTAATTCGAGGAAGAAAATAATGAAGGAGCGCTGGAGAAGAAAAGGAGTGAAAGAGGGGAAAAAGCGAGGAAATAAAGAAATAAAGAAGGAAAAAAGAAAGGGGCTAATAAAAATGGGAGAGGAGGAGAAATTGGAAGAAAGGAAAGAGGGAAGTCAAGTGTCATAGAAACTACATTTGTCGCTTCCTGGTTGTTCACATTAGCCTAACATCTGCGTTTGTTGCCATTTTTGGTCCAAAAGTTGCCACAAAAATGGCAAAAGTTGCCATAAAAGTTGCCATTAATGTTCAAGCTTTCGACTCTCGGTGACGACATTATGTTGACAGAGGTAACTTAATCTAAAGCACAAGAAATTTCAACAGGCCTATGTTCTGTTTAAATAAGCACCCAGAATATCACTTGCGGCCACAAATGATGTAAAAACGTGAAAAAAGAAGGTTTCACAACAGAATGAAATCAAAATTAGAACAGCACATAAACAACTACAAAAATTAATAAATAAAATAAGAGCGTGTGTCCATCTTTCCAAAGATTGTCCGTTTTAACCCTAAACGTGTGTAATTTAAGAAAAAGGGGCCTGCCAGTGTCAGTGTTCGGTTTTGGTGGAGATACGCTCTAATATAACACATATTTATTTTTTTTAAATGTAGGAACAACATCAAATTACATGACATTACGGTATATAAACACACACAACAAAAAAAATAATTTTAAAAAATAGAACCACAACTCACCAGAACAGTAATAAAAACTAACACCCCCATGGCCACCTTAAAATTATAAAAATACATGTCTAATATGTTATGGAGAAGCCTTTTTTTTTTTTAAATGCCAAAAATCGCGGCCGCGATTCGCGGATCGCGACCACGCAGATGCCAGATTAACGAGGGACTAACCTGGGCTTCTGTCCGTACTTCCGCGCTTCTTGTTGTTTTTCTGGTAAGTATTATACGGCGTTCGTAACTATATAATGGACACATTTGACATTTTCAGTTTGTAGTGAATTTTAAATTTATCCCCGGATGCCGGCCGAAACATACTCATATCGATTTTGGACCTCCAAGGAATCTTTAACGTGTGCAACTTGCACACGGGACCTCCGAGATTTTTCGCACTTGTCCGAGAATGCTAGGTTTCCTACCAGAAGATCAGGGGAGTGGCTGAAAGACAGCAGTAAGAAAGAGCCAAGGAGTAGCAATAGAAGGGCTGCTGAAAGAGTCAGGAGCCCAGAGGAGGGGGAAACAGAGGTGAGGAGGTGTGGGCAGAAAATGGAGACGAAAGCAGACGACAGAACATTGCCAGAGAGCAGGAAAGGATGTGAAAGGAGACAATTTTAGAGAAGAAAATGTTCCATCGCCATCCGGGTTCGAACCCCGGACCTATTGAATGAGAGTGAGAGGCAGACACCTTAACCACTAGGCCACGAGATTCTCCTCTTCCTCGTTTGATTTCTTCTCTGTACATGACATTCTAAAAAGTATCTGAGAAACCACATCTCTCCTGTTGCTTCTGTTTTATTCACACTGTTTTTGGTAATTGTCCAGCATTCACAGTCGTGCAAAACACATGTAATACAATGACATGTATGTTCATAGAGGCATTAAACTCATGCATTTAATAGCAATAATGATAACAATAATAAAGATAATAATAATAATAAT
>NW_004797382.1:273929-279218 GCF_000002075.1 Aplysia californica | reverse complement strand
CCCCACCCCACCCAAATCGTACCCCCACAGTACCACATCCTCACCATCAACCTCACCGCACCCCGACCCTCCTAACCCCTTGTCATGTCCTTTTGTTCTCTCTCATTTTCATCTTTATTTCTGCAAGTTCCATGCCCCTCTCTCTCACTCACTCACTCACATAGCAAGCCTCTCCCCTCTACAGCAGCTGTCGCGATGTTGCGGAAACTCAATTCGTTTAACATGACATAACGAAAAAGTCCCGGACAAGATAACCTCTTTATTACTGTAATTATTGCCGGTTTGTCTTTCTTTTGTGTTCTATCATGACTGTTGCGTAAATGTTGGTGGTGGAGACAGATTGAAGCTGCGATATCATCAGAAACTAATTTGCCTGTCTTGTTTTTCTGATCGCATCAGAACTGACCGAAAACAACAACAAGAACACGTCGCATAGCTGTAGATCGTGTGCCGTTATTGAATCTATACCGTGATTTCGAGTCGAGAAATTATGTAGGTTTAGATTGGTTGGTACAGTGGGTCTATGTGACTGGCATAGTCATACGTGTACATTTGTGAAACAATTAAATATGCAACATGACATGGACCCTTGTGAGTGAGAGAAGATGCGCTGGACTACCTGGTCATCCCGGATGAGGAGCAACAATCTCGGAGGTCCCGTGTGTACGTTGCGCACGATAAAGATCCCTTGATAGAGTTTGGCCGCCATCCGGGCAAAATTCAAAATTCCCCACCATAATAATATCCCTATCACACATTATGTAAAATAGTAAAACACATCCGTACACCTTCCTTGATTTCATATGTAGTGCCCATGTGATCTGTCCTTTGGGGCACATCGAGGAAGTCAAGATCTAAGGGGAGAGGAGGAGATGCAGTAATGCTAAGTATGTCGGCAGTCTACTACAGTACCTCTGTTTAGTATTAGTATAGGGTTTTACGGCGCTCGCAACTGCATAAGGTCATATGAGCGAGTACCTCTGTCTATGTCTACCGCCCTACAAAGCTGTATAATATAGGCTGTATAACATCTGTAAGATGTATTACCTCTATGTTACCCCCCTGACAAAGCTGTATCATGTATACTGTTGTTGATTGAGTAGATGTTTTACGGCACTGTCGACACAATTTTGGTCATTTAAGCGCCAAGTATACTGTTGTAAGATCTACTTCCTCTATGTATACATGTACTGCTGTAAGATAGACCTGCTCCCTCTATGTCTACCCCCCTGACAAAGCTGTTCCATGTATACTGCTACTTCCTCTATGTATTGCTGTAAGATTTTCCTCCTCTAAGTGTATTGGTGTAAGACCTACTTTCTCTGTCTACCGTCCTGGCAAAGCTGCATCATGTATAGCGGAACTGCTTCACACATCGTGTGGTCAAAAGACAAAAGGCCACGATCAGCTCACACTGGCTCACAGTAGTCCGCCAGGCCAAAGCGTGACGATAATAACAATAATAATTAATAATTAGCATTTGTATAGCGCATATCCTCGCTCCACAGCAAGCTCTATGCGCTCTACACTATATTAGCAGGCCATAGAACACTCAGAAACATTCTTAGCTTCCCGGGAAGCGTATAGTGCAAGCAGCTCAAACACTAGCATACTGACAAGATCTTTCACTGTCTGTAGCTGGGTACCTTTTCTCACGTGGGTGAAGTGAGGAAAATTTGTGTAAAGAGCCTTTCCCAAAGACACAACATCTGGCCCCTGACGGGATTCGAACCCACGACCTTACGGTTGCGAGTCTGAGAGCCTAACCGCTAGGCCACCGACGTCACACGATGACTATACTAGTGGTTGTCATAGTCTCTCCCTATACTGTCAGGTGCATTATAGGTGGAGAGCAGTCAACGCCACACGTGTCTGTCCCTGGTCACGTTCTCCAATTTCGGCACACCCAGGCCCTAAATGATTGCCTCATCCCTTATTGTGCCTCTGTAGCTTTCAGTTCGTCGTCCTCGTTTTCTTTTTCCAGTTGGTCTCCAATACCATGTCGAATAGGGCAATATTGTCCTCGGCATTCTTAGAACATGTCCTAAATATGTCCATCTTCCCTTTTAATGATCGTGACGATGACTAGAGCATAGCGCGCTCAAAATTTCGTGGCGCAACTTATTGTCAACTAGTTTCCACAACTATCGCATAAATAGATTCTCCAGCACGGTGGCTTATGCTAATGTCAGTTTGTCTTGACAGATCAATATTTTTGTGAACACCTATCAGCTGTATTCTAGAAAAAATTCTTCATAATTCTATGTAATATTATATAGATCTACTTATTAAAAATCCAAGTGAGCGTTTTCTACAGATTTTAAAAGGTTTACAGCTGGGGCAATATTGCTGTTTAAATATAAGCAAGTCCGTCGTTTTTTGTTTGTTTGTTTGTTTGTTTATTCTTAAAAATTAATCGCGACATTGTGCTTATTGAAGGCGTGCTTTGAGAACCTATAGAACGAAAAAAAAAATACCACTGTAAAATTAATTTTTAAAAACTAGTTTTACTACTTGAAAGTGTCACTGGTGAGCTGTGATGTAGGCCACATACTTCGTACGCAAAATGTGTGTGAGAAGCGGGAAGTGCTGTGAACAATGCCATTTTGAGCGTGACGGAGATTTATAGTAGGCTATTTTATATAAATTCATGAAGAAAAGTTTTTTAAAAAATCCAGCCCCAATTGTTGAGGGAAAAACAGGATAAAGTTAAGACAAATTGATACAAACTGTTGTGCAAAGTATGGATGGTATTGATTCACCTGTTAAAAATAGAGAAAATATTGGAAGATAGTTGCACCACAATTTTTTTGACCGCACTCATGTAGTGTATCTGCAGAGAAAAATATTTTTAGGATTAAGATTATTTGTTCTGAAGGCCAGTTCTGTAAGAGAAGAGTTTGCTAATGATAAGCATTTAAAAAGGGCAGCGGAAAAGTGCACTCCTATTGTCAAAAAGATCAAATAAGTTTTCCAAAACCTGTTGGAAAATTCCTTAGGGATTTTTCAGTATCGAGTATTTCTTAGGTATTTGACAAAGTATCGACTTGTAATTCTATAAATATAAGTTTAATTTAGTAGGCCTCTTCCGCTAGCCAATAATTAAGACTGTTATTTCATTGATGTTTTTTTCAGGATAAAACAGTCTTGATATATTTTGTTGCCCCCTTCCCTGCTCACCATGATGGAAGACAGATTTCGAGCAGGTTACTGTCTTTAGGAGACACATTTCTTAAAGATCGCTGATTAAAATACTTTTTAAAAGTGGAGATAATAGCGATATTTACATTCTCACAGGAGGCATTCTTTGAGCCATCTTGTCCAGGAACTCTGCTTGTGTTAGCTGTTGACTCTGATAAGCTGTGGTGAGCTATATATTATTGTACCCCCCCTGGACACCCAACATGGTAGTAAGGTCTACTACTCAAACTGTTTTCAACGAACACTCAATCAGAATGAGAATCGATACCACACTCAAAATCTGCGCAATTTACCATCCATAGGAAAGCGGCCTATTGAGTAATCCCTTGCATGACATGGCAAAACCTGCGCAATTTACCCCCCTTTTTTTTAAAAACTGCGCTTCCACTTGTGGGCGTGCGCAGCTTGCGGGCTTCTCTCTTTGTTTTACATTAGTTTGAGCATTTCTACTTCAAACTTGAGCAGACAGATGAGGTGTCTGAAAAGTTGGAATCGGAAATACCGGGAAATTCAGGTGTTTGTTGTTTTATTTTCCCTGGATTATCCGAGCAGAGATATGTGAGAAGTAGAATGGGATCGTCAATACCTGCATTACCTGTCCTGGGCAACAACGTCATTGCACACCGGACAGGTCCATAAGTGCCCAGTTCCCCCCAGCACCAAAGCCCGCAAGGTATCCATCCTGATTGTTCCGGTGGCTGTCTGACTATGGCGACGTCTTTCCTTTCCAGATAATAGTTCCTTTCTTCCTTCTCCCCTCTCTATCCCCATTTCCCGCATCCTAATGATTGCGTGGTGTTCTGCTGTCTCCCTGTTTTCTTCATTCCGCAACTTTTTCTCCAGGGTCTTCAACACTTCTCCTTTGTCAAATTTCACCTCACCATCAACCACGGCACTGCCTGCCAGCCTATCAGCCTCCTCATTGCCTTTCACTCCAGAGTGCCCAGGACAGAATATCCACGTGATGGCTCTAAGTGATGAGTGTTGTATGGGGTTCATCCATTCACTCCGAAGGATCGTCAATAATTTCCGTCTCAACATCCCAGCTAAGAAAGACCGAGATACTCCATAATAATTCTCCACACTGGGGAATCGAACTCGGATCTCCTGTTTGCGACAATGAAGTACCTAACCACAACTCCACAGATGGCGGTGAAGCAAGGAGATTAAAAGTTTAGTTCTAAACTCCTTGCGGTGAAGTGAGAGAAGATAACCTCCTTCAGAGTCCTTCTGCCCCCAACCCGTGGCCTCCTTCTGCCCCTTCCCCCTCACCTCCTTCTGCCCCACCCCTCACCCCCTTTGCCCCCTCCTCTAGGCTCCTGACTCTTTCTGCAGCCTTTCTACTGCTACTCCTTGGCTCCTTCTTACTGCTGTCTTTCAGCCACATCCCTGACCTTCTGGTAGGAAAGATCTACACCTTGCCTTCTGAGACAAAGGCAACAAATCTCGGAGGTCCCGCGTGCAAGTTGCGCACGTTAAAGATCCCTTGGTTGTCCTAGATCGATAAGAGTAGGCTTCGGCCGCCATCAGGGCAAAATTCAAAATTTTCTACCAAATGAAATAAATGTTGAATGTATCCTGTGCGCTCATCATATGACCTTATGCAGTTGCAAGTGCCGTAAAACACTTACAAAAAAGATAAGATAAGATAAGATAGATAAGATAAGATAAGATAGATAAGATAAGATAGGATCATACTTTATAGCCCCTGCAGGAAATATTTCTTGTCTGTACAGGACCGTAAAAACACATGCAGGTATGCATAGAGATTAAAATATATATTACTCTCATTAAAATTTTTATCTGAAAAGAAAAGTAAAGCTGACAACAATATACATATCACATCAGATGCATCATTTGATCACATGCAGGAATTTATTACAAGACCTTTAGGGTTATATATAGATACATGTATATATTCGAAAAAGCAATACGCATTTATGTGTATTCCGACAGAAGCCTTATACTAGATAGCAAGAAACTTCTTTTGTATCTTTCTTTTTTTCTTTCTTTCTTTCTTTCTTTCTTTCTTCTTAGTGGAAGGTATCTGTCGCTGCTTGATCATACAATTTGTGTGGAAAGTGTGGG
>NW_004797382.1:265270-272091 GCF_000002075.1 Aplysia californica | reverse complement strand
ATTATATATATAAAAGATATAATACATTATTAGTGCATACAGCCGAAACTGTCTACGGCCACCCACTGTCAGTGAAAAAATGTCCGTCTAAGACAGGTGATTGCTGTAGACAGGTGATCATCGTCTTAGACAGGTGAATGTTTTAGACAGATGGTCGTCATTTTAGACAGGCGGTTGTTTTAGACAGATGATTCTGTCTAAGACAGGTGATTGCTGTAGACAGGTGATCATCGTCAATGACAGGTGATTGTTATAGACAGGTGTTCGTTTTAGACAGGTGATTGTTTTAGACAGGTGATCATCATCTTAGACAGATGATTGCTGTAGACAGGTGATCATCGTCTTAGACAAGTGATTGTTGTAGACAGGTGATCATCGTCTTAGACAGGTGATTGTTGTAGACAGGTGATTGTTTTAGACAGGTGATCATCGTCATAGACAGATGATTGCTGTAGACAGGTGATCATCGTCTTAGATAGGTGATTGCTGTAGACAGGTGATCATTGTCTTAGACAGGTGATTGCTGTAGACAGGTGATCAGCATCTTAGACTGGTGGTTGTTTTAGACAGGTGATTGTTTTAGACAGGTGATCATCGTCTTAGACAGGTGATTGCTGTATACAGGTGATCATCGTCTTAGACAGGTGATTGTTGTAGACAGGTGATCGTCGTCCTAGACAGGTGATCGTTTTAGACAGGGGATCGTCTTACACAGGTGAACGTCGTCTGAAACAGGTCTTTCCAATTATAGGATCGTTAAAACGCGCAGTGCAATCTTAAGATCGGGCAGATCGGTAAATTGCGCAGAACATTATATGTTTATAATATTATTTTACGTATTAAAATGTTATAATCCAGTTTTTCCCCTTTGATTTTGTGTGCCTTCCTGTTACAATAGATTCATTTATGTCCTGGCTCATCTACTTTTTTTATTTTCTTTCCTGGGGAGATATTATTTTCTACTCTGATTTAGTAATATTCTCCAGATCTTGAAATATATATTGCTTACATTAAAAGAGAAACGCGTTCTTAATGCTTGATTTGTCTTTTTAAATAACAAATTTCAAATTTTGATTGATGTTTTGACGTTTGAAGTCTTCTTTTTATAAACTTTATACCGTTTCCTCGTAGCTTCTTTCCTATCGAACATATAATTACCTTCATTATCTCTCCTTTTCTTTGTATGTTGCTCTCTCGGAACATAGTGTGACCTGTATGAGCTGCAAGTACCGTGAAACTCTTGCTAAAACTAATACTTAAAGTTATTTTAATTTTTTTTATCTAGACAAAAAAAAAAGAGAGAGAGAGAGAGAGAGAGAGAGAGAGAGAGAGAGAGAGAGAGAGAGAGAGAGAGAGAGAGAGAGAGAGAGAGAGAGAGAGAGAGAGAGAGAGAGAGAGAGAGAGAGAGAGAGAGAGAGAGAGAGAAAGACTTTTCCCTCCCTGCCCCCAGCCCATTCACAAACTTCCGAGGCTGACCTGTGTAGATCTCTGATAGAAGTAAGGAAAGGGGATGTCTACAAAGTTTGCTTCAGCATCGTCGTTTTATTCATGGTTATTTCCCTTTGCCTGGGATTCAACAACGCCCAAAGAAATAAAAATTCAATAATTCATAAATTGTTTAAAATAAGGTGAACCTAATTTTGGACTGTGAATATTTTTTTTTATCTATGATTAATTATTTAAAGTACAAGAAACGTAATTTAGGCGAGCACAGATACAGATTCATAATTGTTTGTGTTTATTTTGTTCAAATGTGTCAGAGTATAAATCTAATTTCAAACGCTTTTTTTCTGTTCAGTTTTGTTCTTGTTGACTGATCATTGGTCATTAACGTTTAGATAAGGCAGTTTTCAATAAGACTGTGAAGTTAAATCAAGAAGTGGGACCTCTGAATTCATCGTCCATCCCCGATAGGTCTTAGCTGAATGGGCGGGAAGCCTTAAAACAGGTAAATTATTATAACAGCTCGTTTGTTATTCTTTTCCCCTGTTCCATTAAAATAAACAATGTTTTATGCTTTAGCAAGGTTTTACGCCGCTCGAAAATTGCATAAGGTCATATATGAGCGCCAAGGGGTGGGTGTCAACAGAGAAGTCCGAACGGGGAATCAGGCTTAGTCTGTCTGCTCACCTCTCTAGTCTCAACAGCACAAAGTCTGCTTCGACTATCAATGCACCCCGGAAATAGCAGTTCACAGGAGAGTGACAAACATACAAAAGAAGTAGAGAAAAATTGCGATAGTAAGGATGAAGAAAGAAAAAGCAGCATTCCCCCAAATATTGTTCCGGCACAGTATGAGCATGACATTGATAAATCAGCCCATCTACAGTTCTATTGTGCATAAGAACATGTTAACACCCTCCCTTTGGGAATGGCCTAAGGTTAAAGACAACTTCGGTCAGTGGCACTGCCCTGGGCGGGGGAGGGGGTGGAATAAACCATGATTTTGATATCTGCTGACTTCAGTTGGAGACTCACAAGCACCGTGTTTTATCGTGGTAGGGAAAAAAGTACAAGTACTACCAGAGAGTTTACAGCAATACTAAGTAAACCCTCTCTGGTACTACTTTATGCTGCAGACACAGACTTTGTCTTCTGCCGAGACGCACCAGGTTTGTAACGTGCGTTGTGTGCGTGTCTGACGGTAACCCCAATGAGCAGGGGCTTTTCTAATCAAAGACAGTGCAACGGACACATACAGAGTGATGCCTGCAGTAAGCCCTATTTCCCAAAGTCAATTTTTGTCAATTGCCACCGCGTCACTCGGTGGCGATTGACACTAGCTTCCCAAAGTACATGTACTTGGTTCACCCCTTTTTGCCACTCGGTTTATCTTTTTTTTTTTGTTCTATCACAAGTCTAAGAAAGATAAACAATATTATAAACGAGGAATAACGCTCCCTTTCCTCACAAATTGTAAGATCACGCTGCGGCTTCCGCGGAAGCAAAGAATGTTTCTGAGTGTTCTCAGAGGCTCTGCTGGGGTAATAATAGTTGTAAAGCGCATAGAGCAAGCTCTTGAGCATAGATATGCGCTATATAAATGCAATTATTAATTATTATTATTAGATACGTATCACAAAGAACAAAGAAAGTTGCTGTTTCGAACATATATTATAATATGTGTCTATCTAGCTCAAAGGGTCTTATGATGAATTCCTGCATGTGGTCGAATGATACGTCTAATGTGATTAGGTTCTCGGACTCGCAACCGTAAGGTCTTGGGTTCGAATCCCGTCAGGGACCTGACGTTGTGTCCTTGGGAAAGGCACTTTACACGAATTTTCCTCACTTCACCCAGGTGGGAATGGGTACCCGGCTATAGACAGCGAAAGATCTTGTCAGTTTGTTAGTATTTGAGCGCTTAATCAGCTGCTTGCACTGTATGCTTCCCAGGAAGCTGAGAATGTTTCGGAGTGTTCTATGGTTTGCTGGGGTAATAATATAGTGTAAAGCGCATAGAGCCTGCTGCTGAGCGGGGATATGCGCTATACAAATGCTATCTATTATTATTATTATTATTATTATTATTATTATTATTATTATTATTATTATTATTATTATTCCCTATTGTCAGCTTTACTTTTCTTTTCCTATAGAATTTTGATGAGAGTAATAATCTAAATTTCTATGTATACCTGTAGGTGTTTTCTTTACGTTCCTGTACAGCTCTCCCCGTAGGATTATGCGTTTTTTTTCTCACGTTTTTTTCCTTTTTTCCCACAAAACAATTAATTAACGCCTGGCCATGTGACTAAAGGGACGTAATCCCCGTAATAACTCTCATTTAAGTGAAAAGTTGGCTATTTTCCTTGTTAGAAGATCTTGGTCATGGGTTGTGATTTTGTTCCTTGAGCATGTTCAATTTTTCAATCCATCAAAAGTTGTTGTTCTCATGTCTGCTGATGTTTCATGTTTGACAGGTGTCCCTGGTTTTAGTAATGTGCCAGCATCAGAGGTCCAGATGTCCTTTCCTTTTTTCTTTTTTTTCTTTTTTTAAAACATTTTTCTTTCCTCTATAGATCTAGATCTACAGCTGAAAGTTACAGAGATTGTTATTTTTGGTTGTTTTTAAATTTTTTTTACTGATGTGTATTGTTTTCTTTTCCAAATACACAATAAATTACTAATACTGATATATTCTGTTTTCAATTTTTCTGTACATAAAACATGAAAATCATGAAACGTCGTGTTGAAAAAGTGCAAAACTTGTCACGAATGGTGTTACGGTAACTTGCATAATTTTTGCATAATTTTGCTTTTTTGTGTGCATAATGTGGCCTTCTAAATTTGCATAATTCTACAGGGACAGCTGTACAGACAAGAAATATTTCCTCTTGGGACAATAAAATAATTACATGTATCATCTTGTCTTATCTTATCTTCAACAAGAATACAGGCGAAAAGAGATAGTGCTGGATGTAGATCGACTTAGTACGGTGGCCTAAACTGGAGGATTATGTGTCGATCTGAAAATGTCAGCTTCTGACTTAACCAACAAGGGGACTACTGGTATATATTATAATAATATATAATATGAAGCATCCATGCGTTCTTTGTCTTTGGGGTAGTCTGGCAAAGAAAAAAATCCGCAAAGCGGGGAACAAAAGATTTGACCATTGAGGACAGATTAAAATTATTTTTTTTTTGGTAAGTGTCTTACGGCGCTCGAAACTGCATAGGGTCATATGAGCGCGCGTGACACATTGACGTTTTTCTGTGGATAGGAAATTTTGAATATTGCCCGGGTGGCGGCCGAAGCCTACTCTTATCGGTTTTTAGAACACAAAGGGATCTTTAAAGTGCGCAACATGCACAGGAGCCCTCCAAGATTTTTCGCCCTTGTCCGAGAAGGCTAGGTGTAGATCTTTCCTACCAGAATATCATGGATGGAGCTGAAAGACAGCAGTAAGAAGGAGCCAAAGAGTAGCAGTAAAAAGGCTGCAGAAAGAGTCAGGAACCCAGAGGAGGGGGCAAAGAAGGTGAGGTGTGGGGACGGAAAGAGGAGACGAAAGCGGACGACAGAACATTGCGAGAGAGCAGGGGGGGAGGTGAAAGGAGACAATTTTAGAGAAGAAAATTTTTCAGTCGCTACCCGGATTCGAACCCGGGACCTTTGAATGAGAGGGCGACACCTTAACCTCTAGGCCACGAGAGCCCCCGGGGACAGATCTAACAATTAAAGAGACATTTATCATCACTGAAGCAGTTGTGGATAAGGGGAAAAATCATAATCCCCCCCCCCCCCCCTTTCATTTAAGATTAGGCTTGACGAAAGAATCTGTGAAAGCCCTGGGCATTGAAAGGGGAGGTTTGGGAAAGGGGTTGGGGGGGGGGGGCGGGGTTTAGGAACAGATTATGCACCTCTTTTCCTTATCTCAGTTACGAGAAAAAAAAGGGCTGGTGTTTTTTGATGCTCTCAAATCAAGGAGATGATGACAAACCCACGCTTCGCAGACAAATAGACAGAAGATTGAGAATGGTTGGTGTATTTGTTGATAAACTTTTAAGGTAACAGGAAAGCAGAAAATTTCAAGGACATTAAACGAAACTTTGAAAGAGAACTTCCACTTTTTAAAGCTGCTAACACGAGCATCAAAACTGATTTTTTTTAAATGAGTCGTTTCGGTGAATCTATTATAAACCTTGGTGATGTCAACGAGGAGCAAGATGAAAGATTTCCCCAACACATGAAGTCATGGAGGAATGGGATCAAGGCCGATGGGACACCAACATGGTGGCAGATTACTGTTGGAGCATCCAGAGAGACTGTCCAGACACAACACTCTACAGACAATCCCGCAAAAGAAAGTTTCTGTCAAGAACATGTACAACTATATTATAATGTTGTGGGTTCGGGGGTTTGAGCCGCGGGCCTGACGTGGTGTCCTTGGGAGAGGCACTTTACTGAAATTTTCCTCACTTCACCCAGGGGGGAATGGGTACCCAGCTATAGACAATGAAGGATCTTGTCAGTATGCTAGTGTTTTAGCGCCTATATGGCAGCTTGCACTGTATGCTTCCCAGGAAGTTGGGGTTGTTTCAGAATGCTCTCAGGTCTGCTGGGGTAATAGTATAAATTGTGAAGCGCATATAGCTTGCTGTTGAGCGGGGACTTGCGCTATTCAAATGCTATCTATTATTATTACCCATTGTAATTGTGAAATTGATGTGTGGGTGGTTGGCGGATGCCTGGTTTCGTTTGCCTTTTTTCACCATGAAACATCGATCGTCCTTATCCCTCCTCATTCTATACATTGCATAGTCTCCTGTAGGACTGGCATGATCTGAATGACCCGGTGTCTCACATTGTTTTCTTTTTGCTCCGAACAAGGTTAACAATTTCTCATCATTAGACCTTTCTCAATCGCACACCACAAAACAACGATTCTGCCATTGAGAAAAGCAAGCAAGCAAACAAACAAACAAACAAACGAACAAACAAACAACAAAAAAACAACCTCCACTCCCCCCCCATCCCAAACAAACCAAACAACAAAATATGGCGAACAAGAGGAGAGTCGGTATCACGTTTGGTTTCAACAACCTCAGATTACTCAAAATAAGTCTCAAACTCACGGCCGACAAAATTTTGAAAAAAAAGAAGAAAAAAAGAAGTAAAATCTTGTTGCGACGTCGGTCACTGAAATGGCAGTAATAATCACACAGGCACTACTTGTAGTTATAAGCACATGATACACCTATACATAACATCCCTGGAAATTGGTATGATAATAATTTGTGTCCTGTAATCTTCGAGTACCTGTTTGAGACAAACACGATTGTATAATGATAAAGCAGGTATAAAAAACACTCTCCCC
>NW_004797382.1:253722-256222 GCF_000002075.1 Aplysia californica | reverse complement strand
AGATATGTTAGGAACACGTTCTCATGGGGGCACAAACTGCTTCTTTGACGATCAGCTCCAGTTATCTGACGAGACTTTGCTAGACAGCAAAACCACCCGCAGGAAAGGAAATGGACCAGAAGTGTTCTCTTCTCTTGGCCACGACGAATCTTCTACACACGAAAATACGGCGACTATTGAAGAGTCATTCAGACTGTCCGCCACGTATCACACTCACAAGGACTGGCCAAAAAATAAAGCGACCTTCACCTTTCCCCAGATTAACATCTCCGACTCGATATCTGTGCAGAACCTCGGCCGTCCATCGTCACTGTCTTCACGCACCGTCGTGGAGTCTGTCTGTGTCAGAGAATCCTTGAGGTGGCCGGCGCCGCGGGTGAAAGAACCAAGAGACTCTCAGTACTGGGAACCCAGACGGCTACTATCGTCCACTTCTGATGTATCGTTCGACTCCACCGCAACTGTCGATTCTTTTTTAAGTAGTATGGACACAGAAGACGACCCATCCTCCCCTCGAATACGAGAAACGCGATTTTCTTCAGAGAGCCCAGAACCCGCGGACACGAATAACACTGAGGACTGGGAAAGAGATGGGGACGATTCTGAAAGTAACATCGAGGACTGGGAAAGAGCTGGGGACGATTCTGAAAGTAACATCGAGGACTGGGGAAGAGCTGGGGACGACTCTGAAAGTAACATCGAGGACTGGGGAAGAGCTGGGGACGATTCTGAAAGTAAGGCCAAGGTGTTCCCGGGCCCAAACACACAACCCGGGCATACTCAGAGAAGACGACAAGGACGGACGGTCTCTCAGAGAGGGCACGACAGCGTGCATGAGTTGAGGCGAAACCTGAAACTTCAGAAGGACATCCGTGCCGCCAAACTGCTCTTCCTCATGTTCTTCGTGTTCGTAGTGTGCTGGCTGCCGTGTGCCGTAATGTTCTACGTGGCTCGCGCCTACCAACTGCCCCAGTTCAGCACACACATCATCAACCTGCTGGGCTTCTCCAACTCCGTGTTCAACTTCTTCGTCTACCCCATGAAGGTCAACCAGTTCCGGGCGGCTCTCAGGAAGACGGTGCCGGTGTGTCGGAGGATCATGCAGGAGAACAGCAGTAGCAGGAGATCGGACTGAACGCAGGAGTAGCGGGTGATGGGACTGAACACAGGAGTAGCGGGAGATGGGACTGAACACAGGAGTAGCGGGATATGGGACTGAACACAGGAGTAGCGGGAGATGGGACTGAAGGCAGCAGTAGTGGGGGATTGGACTGTACTCAGGAGTAGCTGAACACAGGAGTAGATGAACACAAGAGTAACAGGAGACTGGACTGAACACCGGAGTAGCGGGACATCGAACTGAACGCAGGAGTAGTAGTGGGAGATAGGATTGAACACAGGAGTGGCGGGAGATGAGACTGAACATAGGAGTAGCTGAACATAGGAGTGGCGGGAGATGAGACTGAATATAGGAGTAGCTGAACATAGGAGTGGCGGGAGATGAGACTGAACATAGGAGTAGTGGGAGATCAGACTGAATATAGGAGTAGCTGAACATAGGAGTAGCGGGAGATCAGACTGAATATAGGAGTAGCGGGAGATCAGACTGAATATAGGAGTAGCTGAACATAAGAGTAGCGGGAGATCAGACTGAATATAGGAGTAACTGAACATAGGAGTAGCGGGAGATCAGACTGAATATAGGAGTAGCGGGAGATCAGACTGAACACAGGAGTGGTGGGAGATAACACAGGAGTAGCGGGTGATCGGACTGAATATAGGAGTAGTGGGAGAAAACACAGGAGTAGCGGGAGATCAGACTGAATATAGGAGTAGTGGGGGATCGGGCTGAATTCAGGAGTAGTGGGAGATAGGTCTCGTGATAGTTGTGTCATTCTACCATAGAATGTATGATCAATTTTTGTATAGCAGCATGGGTCGCGAACACAGGACAACAAGATAAAGAAAAAATATACCGACTAATACGGAAAGCATGCAACATTTCAACATCTACATCCCCTACTTTAATGAATTGTACGTTACAGCTTGCACTACAAAACTTAATTTCATCTTTTTGGACTATGCATATCCCTTGTTCCCCCAAATAAAAATATAAGTCAGAAGTAAAAGACCTAGGCTTCTTATATTGTGTAAAAAAAAACCCAACAAGATACAGAAGGTCTTTTGTACCATCATCCATTAAACGTTTTCCATCTTAAGCATCTTGTTATAAGTATTCATATGACCTCAGAGCATGCGTCAGAATAACATTGAGTTAAAATCAGAATACTGAGTATGTATGTAGATTAACATTATTATTGTTTATATTACTTTTCGTTTACATTATGCATGTGACTGTAAGCTTGTTTGTGAGTGCAAGCATGATGTGTGTGTGTGCTTGTTTGTGTGTGTGCATGTGTGTGTGTGTGTGTGTGTGTGTGTTTGTGGGTGTGTATGTGTGTATGTGTGTGTATGTCTGTCTGTGTGTGTGTGTGTGTGT
>NW_004797382.1:250562-251764 GCF_000002075.1 Aplysia californica | reverse complement strand
AATAATAATAATAATAAGAAGAAGAAGAAGAAGAAGAAGAAGAAGAAGAAGAAGAAGAAGAATAGCATCAATATTCGGCCTAGCGTATATCCACGCTCTAAAGTAGTCTAAAGCAAACTCTATGCACTTAACAACTATTACTATTACTACCCAAGCCAAGGAGATTAAAAGTAAACTCCTTGACACAAGCAGACACCACTAGAACACATAAAACATTCTCAGCTTCCCGTCTCAGCTTCCCGGGAAGCATATAGTGCAAGCTGTGGGTTACACGCGATCAAACACTAACAGACTGACAAGACCTTTCGTTGTGTCGGTGAACTGTGCCCTAGTTTGGTCATACTGAATCTCTCTCTCTCTCTCTCTCTCTCTCTCTCTCTCTCTCTCTCTCTCTCTCTCTCTCTCTCTCTCACTCTCAGCATCTATTTTTTTCCGTAAGTGTTCTACGTGGCTCGCAAATCTACCAGGTCATATGAGCTCGGGGGACACATAAAACATTTTTCAGTAGGAAGGAAATTTGGAATTTTGCTCTGGTGGCGGCAAAAACCTACTCTATCGATTTTGGACCACTAAGGGATCTTTAAAGTGCACAGCTTGCACACAGACCGTCTGTATTTTTCGCCCTCTTCCCAGAAGGCAAGGTGTAGATATTACGTACTATAAGATCAGGGGCGTAGGACGCTATGGGTTAAGGTAAGGGGGGAGAATGAGAAGGCGGAGGGAAGACAAAACTTTTTCACGACAAATTCGTCCTTTCATTTGGTAGATTGATTGGTTTATGGTGAAGATGTTTTAAAAGTTCATTTTATGTGTTGTATGACTGTTCTCAGTACAGTAAAATTCTTAAAACTGCTGAACATACCCATCACATTAAGCAATTCGGATTGTGTTCTTGGAGAAATTGAATCGTTGTTAGAAAAGTAGTAATACAAATTGTCCAGTCCATTTATAACAAAATCTGTTATTACAGGAACTTCGACATAACAGTGATAATTCAAATCCCGGGTTTTTTTCTCTGTATAAGTGTAAGTAATAGGAACCTGGCTATAACAGGATTCAATTTGCCCAGACTCGGATATAATATTGATCTTGCAGCGCATGACCTTGCTTTCAATCAGCCAAATTATTACAAATTTGTCTCAACAAAGACATGTCGCCTAATTGTATGATCGCTCTCCTAAATACAAACTTTCGAACACATA
>NW_004797382.1:247534-248995 GCF_000002075.1 Aplysia californica | reverse complement strand
GTGTGTGTGTGTGTGTGTGAGTGTGTGTGTGTGTGGTTGCAAATCCGAACCCCGAAGAGAGTGCTCTTCGCTAGGGCCACCGCCTCTCTTGGGTAGCTGCTGGTGAGGTAGTCCAACCTCCCTGAATCCTCCCCAAAGAGATGCCACCGCCGGACCTCCTTGGCAGGCCATCTCTGCAGCCAGTGCTCCAAATCTTGGATCTCCTCGCTGCACAATGGACATATTGGGTCCGATGTATTGTCTTATCTATTTTTGTAGGCCCAAAGCCCAGAGAAGTGTCAGGTCCTGATTTTTGCCAGTAGTGGCTGGTCGCGGCGGGACTTAATTTGAGCCTTCCGTTGTAAAAAATTTGCCCTGTATATTTTCTTCGTCCGCGCGTGGGATATCGGACGGTTTTTTGGGATCAATTTTATCTGGGAGCACGCACTTCCACATGCAATATGGCGGATTAGGCCCGGCAGCGCTGTTGCCTGTTTGGCATTACTGTTGTGGGGTGGTTGTGGTTGTTGTTGCTGTTTTGGTGATAGTGTTGGAGTTGGTGGTGGGTATCAACATTTAATTGACCACAATTATTATACGTGTGAGCCACGTTCAAAGAAGAAATAAATAACGCCAGGTAGGGGCCTGTCTTTTTTCTCCCATACGTATATTTATTTACGTCATTTTTTGGTGGTTGTTGTTAAAGTGTTGGTTTGCTCTCACAATCAAAGAACAATGTACAGGTACTATCAAACATCAACAGTGACACAAAGTAATAGTGGGTGGTTTGCGGGTGCTCTGGTGTGGGCTGCTCCTTTTTTCCTATCAACCATCTATCGTCCTATCACTCCTTCTTTTTTTGTGTTTGTTGCTCTCTTGTAACACCTCTAACCTTCGGCACTTATACGATTTTATTGTGTTGCAAGTGCCGTAAAACTCTAGCAAAAACATAAAACAAAGTAATATAACCGGCGTCTTTGGTATAACAGTTGAGCGTTGCGCTATCGCACGCAGGAGCCCTGAGTTCGAATTTCGAATGGATACAAATTTTTATCGAGTGTCTCGCTGTTTCTGCTGGGATATTGTATGATGTATCCCTTTCAGCCTGGGTTTGCCCAATAAGGTAAGGCCAAAAGCTTGCCTTCTAAAATAGTAAGGGAGGGGGGATAGGTATATATCCCGCACATACATTAAAAAACCCAAACAAATACAGTCGCACCTGTACAAACGACCATCTGGCTAGGACAATAACATATACAAACGGCCACAAATGCACGACGATAACCTGTACAAACGGCCACACATACACGACGATAACCTGTACAAACGACCACAAACACACGACGATAACCTGTACAAACGGCCACAAATACACGACGATAACCTGTACAAACGACCACACATACACGACGATAACCTGTACAAACGACCACACATACACGACGATAACCTGTACAAACGACCACACATACACGACGATAA